>NW_015386754.1:557909-561463 GCF_001527695.2 Protobothrops mucrosquamatus
CTACTTGATTTTAAGAATTATAAGAATCCATCTGGATATCTTTTTATAAAAATTTGTTTGTTTTGTTTTTACAATATAGAGTAGAGATGATTTGTTCTATAAATCCACAGTTACACTTTTGACTTGCCCTTAATAAAAAAAAGCTAAATGTGAAAAGGCCCATATTTTGTATGTAGATAGGTGGCCCATTTTTAAAATACAAAAGGACTAGTAGGGCGACCTATGAGGAAACGAGATCAGCAGTAAAAAGACGCATTAAACTAACCTACTGTTCTCTCGGATTTTCATCATGCCAATTTTCAATAGAAATGCAAATAGGGTATCTGCTGTCTGAATTAATGCTGGTTTCCAATTAGGCCCACTGTCACACAGAGGTGAAATGTCTGATATATGTAGAGGCCAAGCAATTGGAAAAAAGTAAAATCAAGTTTCAGTTCTAGCTCCTCTAACTGCTGCAATAGCATAACAAATGTCTTCTGTCCGTCATGAATGTGATGAAATATAGAATTAATAATCTGATATCATTTCTGGATTAGTTAAGTGAGACATGCTGCATAATCTATATTTTAACAAAGTGAGAATTGCAGATATGATTTTTCTAGACACTACGCTGAGACTATACTGGGTCACAAGTCATCAGTCATCCATAGCTCTGGTTTTTCCAACCATGATTTCAAATCATAATTTCTAGTTACTGTTAATAATACTAATAATAATAATAATAATAATAATAATAATAATAATAATAATAATAATAATAATAATAATAATAAAAAAGTTGGAAGGGACCTTGCAGGTCATCTAGTCCAACCCCCTGCTCAGGCAGCGGGTTATAATTGGCCAGATTCAGATATCATAGTAAACCATGATAATACACACTCGAAAACAGAGTTACAGAATATTCACAAGAAACAAAAAAGATGTAATAACAGCTTATAGTCTGTTACTACTTACTGGTTCTTCATATCAGTTTGTATCTTAATTGTTGCCTACCTCTATTACTCTGAGAATTCAGGCGCCTTGGAAAATAGCTTGACACCCTCTTCTTTGTGGCAGCCCCTGAGATATTGGAACACTGCTATCATGTCCCCCCTCGTCCTTCTCTTCATTAAACTAGACATACCCAATTCCAGCAACCGTTCCTTATATGCTTTAGCCTCCAGTCCCCTAATCATCTTTGTTGCTCTTCTCTGTACTCTTTCTAGAGTCNAGTCTTGAGGGCGCGGCGAAAGGAAGGGAGATCAGGGATGACCCTGATCTCTGGGGGCAGTTCATTCCAGAGGGTGGGAGCTCCCACAGAGAAGGCCCTCCCCCTTGGGGTCGCCAGCCGGCACTGTCTGGCCGACGGCACCCTGAGGAGACCCACTCTATGGGAGCGTACAGGTCGATGGGAGGTAATCTGCGGCAGGTTTTTTTTTTTTTTGAGGAAGAATGTATCTACCCTTTCTTTTTCTTTTGTTCCTCAATCTCTTCCCCATCTCTTCTCTCAAGTCTCTCATCTCAATCCACCTCTTTTTTGTTCTTCTGATCTAGTGTTATATTTTTGGATGCTGACTTGACCATACCAAGCACAGAAAAAAAATAATGCTATTTCTGTACTCATCCAGTTGCCATCACCTTTCAGTCTTTTCATCAAATGAAGGGGGGAAAAAAATTTCCACAGACAAAAACAAATCTTAACAGACATCTGTTTTTATTCTGTGGGATTTATTCATCTATGTTCTTTGATAGAGATGCAGCCTATGCAGAGAAGGAAGATTTATCACTCTTAAAATCAAATCTGCATATTACATAGAGATTTGTTAATATTTCCCTCAAATCTTTAATGTTAAACCATCTACAAGAAACAGCAATCAGAAGCAGAGGAACGGTACTTGGAGATATTGCTTAGCTATTGCTATTCCTTTCCTCAAATTATTTTACCTTAGATGCAGGTGTGTATATATATATTCTTGAGGAAAAAAGCCAAATGAGGGATGAAATAGGATTTGAGAGGAAGAATAGGAAATGGAAAAAAGGTTAAAACGCCTTCCCTAATCATTTGTCCTTCACTGATGATTGTAATGTTTTTCATGAAAATTGGAAAGTGGGAAAGAATTACATGAAAGAAATTGCTCCATAAATCATACTCATCCTGAGACAAAATTATGCAGTGATGTATCAATAGAGGCATAATAGCACCAAGCAAAACATTATAAAAAACAGATATCTTAAAGAAATTCTCTTTCTGGCTTTGCAAATATAAAAATATTCTACAAAGATGAACAAATGTATGCAAATGTAAGTTATGAAGGACTCTTAAACCAACTTTATTTATGACAAGAGACCCATGGAATGATTGCATAGTATTCCCAATTACAAGGAAGAACTGCCATGGGTATAACCAGCTCTCTGATCAGACCTTTATTCAGTGAGACAACGCTATGGAGAGACCTTAGAAGATGGTAACCACTGATGAAGCTGTGCTTTTATTTCTTCATGTGAGGTCCTTCACACAAGTAGTCTATGCAGGGGCCATTGATTTGAGAAATTGTTCCACACAAACAAGCAATGTGTATATAACATTTGTGACATAATAGCCAATCTATATGTTGATGAAACATAACAAACATTGACTTCATTGTCTTTTTCATATGATTCCTCAATATATGTGTTAGGACCAAAACTGTGAAGTCTGTTTCCTTTCAGATTGTCTTGCTCAACACAATAAAGTCTAAGCATTAAGCAGTGGGGGAGGGGAGCTGTATTTGGAGCAAACAGAAGTGTGTTAAATATACAGTCCTTTTTGCTCTTGCATGTTCAAAGTGCAAAAGATTCACGTTGTTAAGCATCTAATGGAACATTACTCACTTATTTATGTAAAATATATTGTGCATGGTTCCCTGTATTTTCATTGAAGCTCATTATTTTCAGATATGTAACACCAGTTGTGCAGCAGTCCTGGTGAAATATGTGGATTTGTCCATAAAAACATGGATTGCCCATAAACACAGCTGCTCTTCCTACATGAGATGTTATCCAATGCATCCACATTAATTGGCACACTTTTTATGGACAGAGAGACAACAGAACAGAGAAAGAGAAATTCAGATTCAAATGGCTTCATTTTCCTCAATATACAGTACATATAACATCTTTTCTTTGTAGCTCGTCTGGCACACCATTATATTAGGTGAGTTTAGCAAAGAGCCTTGGTAGCACCAGTATTTTTCTGTTTTGTAAGAAATCTCCTAAATAGTTGCATTTAAAAATAAACCCCCAAACAAATATATCACTCCTATTTATTTTGATCTTCACTATAAATCCAGATAAGCAGATTAAATAGTTTAGTGTTTATGGAAGATCGGCATATCCAAATCTTTTGCTCCAGGGTTCTTTGCAATCCAGGAATAATCTCTGCACATAGTCCTAAATGTTAATCCTTGGTAAAATGAAATATCTCTGCCTTGCAGCTTAGGTTCTAGATAAACAAAAGGGGAAAAATTTAAGCACATTTTAATGCTATTCCTTGATCTCTATAGAACTGTATTCTAGTTATCAAATCCAATAAAGCC
>NW_015386754.1:563402-566283 GCF_001527695.2 Protobothrops mucrosquamatus
AAGTGGTATTAACACTTCACGTGATCTTGATTCTATCCCTCTGTTAATGCAGCCTAGCACTGTGTTGGCCTTTTTGGCAGCTGCAGCACACTGCTGGCTCATATTTAGGTGATTGTCCACTAGGACTCCGAGGTCCCTCTCACAGTTACTACTATTGAGCAAGGTACCCCCTATACTATACCTGTGCATTTGGTTTTTCCTGCCTAAAGGTAGAACCTTGCTTTTTTCACCATTGAATTTCATTTTGTTAGATAGCGCCCAGTGTTCAAGTCTATCCAGATCCTTCTGTATCTTAAGCCTGTCTTCTGGAGTGTTGGCTATTCCCGCCAGCTTGGTGTTGTCTGCAAATTTGATGAGTTCCCCATCTATCCCCTCGCCCAAATCGTTGATATAGATGTTGATGAGCACTGGACCCAGAACAGAGCCCTGGGGCACTCCACTACACACTTCCCTCCATGTAGATGCAGTTCCATTGAGGACCACACGCTGAGTACGGCCGGTCAGCCAGCTATGGATCCATCTGGTGGTGGTGCTTTCTACCCCACATTTTTCTATCTTGTCCAGTAGTAGGTTGTGATCTACTTTATTAAATGCCTTACTGAAGTCCAAGTAAATTATGTCCACAGCATTCCTCTGATCCACTAATTTTGTCATTTGATCAAAGAATGCAATAAGATTTGTCTGGCATGATCTATTTTTGACAAACCCATGTTGATTTTTAGTAATGAATTTGTTTGCCTCTAGGTGTTTGTTGATTCACTTTGTTCTTTTCTTTGTGTTTTCAAGCTTAAGAATTTTTTCTAGATTGGTCTGTAGTTTCATGAGTCCACTTCTTCCTCCTTTTTTAAAGATTGGAGAAATATTAGGTTTTCTTCAATATTCTGGCACTTCCCCTATAATCCAGAAGTTCTCAGAGATTATAATCAATATGATTTTGACATCACCCCCCCAATTGCTGGTATGTAATCCATCCAGCTCTAGTGACTTGAATTCATTCAAAGCAGCTAGATGTACTCAAACAGCTTCTTTACATTTTGACCTACATCTTTCCTTTGCCCCTCCCCCCATTGTGCAGCTTCTGAGAGATTGGGACACTCTTTCTTTTTACATCACATTTTCCCAAATTAACAGAGAGACTTTTTTTTCACTATGCTTCTAAACCCCAAACCCTGAGAAAAGAACATCCCTACATACCTATGTGTCAAATATTGGGAACCATCAGTCATAAAAGTGCCCTAAGGTGCTTATCTATCATGCAAGCTACCCCTAATTCCTGTATGTATTTGCCATAGCAACCAACCAGACCAAATTCTCATCCAGTTGTAATAGAGCTTTCTACAGTAATATGAAAAAGACAGTGAAACTCTTTCCATCATATGTTGGCAGCAAATGTCTGCCACCCTGCAGCAAGTCCCTAATGATTAGATAGTTGAGAAATAAAAAGATCAACACGCATAGCATCTATTCCTAACTATGAGGATGCCAAAACGTGTTATCAAGATGTCACAGCACAAGCTCCATTCTTTATCGCAACGTCTCAGACGATTATATAAGAAGTACAGCTTGGTTTGCAACATTTTAATTCATGGCTTGCCATCTAGCTGCCCTTCATCCTTCAAGCAAGAGACTCATAGACTTCGTTGTGTATACAAGAACCTTCCTATCTATTAAACAATCATATTTGTCATGAACCATTTTAAAATTCATTAAACCTCTCTGTTCAAGAGCAGATCTCAACCTCTGCAGGCAACATGATTTCACACAAATCTCATAAAAATGAGCATCATGGGAATAAAAGCAGTGTATAGACTGACACCTCTCTTTTGTACACAACAATTTTATTGTTTTGTATTTAGGAATTAAATGAGATTGAATGATGAAAGCTATTTATTTATTTATTTATATTTCCTATTTCTGTACCACCCTTATCCCTCAGAGAAGGGCTCTGGGCGGAGTGCAATATAGACAATATATAAATACATAAAATCGACATTAAAATATTAAAAATAATTTAAGATATTTTTAAAATATGTATATATACATATTAGATACTTAATTGACTTAGTTTGGGTATGACATTCCACTACAAAATGTGAGCATATGGCTTTGAAAACAAAGAAATTATTACATTAAAAATTGAAAAATATTTTTTTTTAAAAAAACAATGATATACAAAGGTGGACTGGAAATAGTTTATTTAAGGCAAACACGATAATTTATGGTAGAGGGGAGATATGAAATTATTTATCAATTAGATTAATTATCTAGCTTATATCTAATTATTAATATTAATTATTAGTTAGAGAATCTCATCTCTCCTCAAGCACTCATGCCACTGTTTCCTTCATTTCCCCCCTAATCATTGTCTTGTGAGTTAGATTGGTCTGAGGGTGAATGACTGCCCAAAGTCACCCACTGAGCTTTCAAGGCTGAGGGTGGATTTGAACTTGGATGTCCTTGGTCTAACAACTTAGCTTATTCTCTGCCTTTCAGTTTGTCTTCAATCACTAGTCTAGTTTAATGAAGAGAAGGATGAGGGGGGACAGGATAGCAGTGTTCCAATATCTCAGGGGCTGCCACAAAGAAGAGGGAGTCAAGCTATTCTCCAAAGTGCCTGAGGGCAGGACAAGAAGCAACGGATGGAAACTAATCAAGGAGAGAAGCAACCTAGAACTAAGGAGAAACTTCCTGACAGTTAGAACAATTAACCAGTGGAACAACCTGCCTCCAGAAGTGGTGAATGCGCCAACACTGGAAGTTTTTAAGAAGAAACTGGACAGCCATTTGTCCGAAATGGTATAGGGTTTCCTGCCTGAGCAGGAGGTTGGACTAGATGACTTCCGAGGTCCCTTCCAACTTTATCATTATTATTATTATTATT
>NW_015386754.1:566403-571097 GCF_001527695.2 Protobothrops mucrosquamatus
ATTTAGTTAGCCGTGTTGCTATTAATTGCAGTTTAATCTCTTAACTGTAGGTCAAACCAAAACTGTACTTTCTGGATCAGACTTTTAGAAGCGGAATAATTTTTAAATCCGCTTTTTCACTCTTTACGAAGAAAAATATAAAGCTCCAACTTCCTGACAGTTAGAACAATTAACCAGTGGAACAACCTGCCTCCAGAAGCAGTGAATGCTCCAACACTGGAGGTTTTTAAGAAGAGACTGGACAGCCATTTGTCCGAAATGGTATAGGGTATCCTGCCTGAGCAGGGGGTTGGACTAGATTGACCCCCAAGGTCCCTTCCAACTTTATTGTTGTTGTTGTTGTTGTTGTTGTTGTTGTTATTATTATTATTATTATTATTATTATTATTATTATTATTATTACTTTTAGTGCCTTAATGCACTAATTCTGAAGACATGTCTTGACAACCTATCAACTATCCTAAAGGAAGGAAAAGAAGGGGACTCTTGCCACTATTACAGAAAAAAAAAACAGTGGGGAAGATGATTTATGACGATTTAGGTAATTAGCAAAATGGTTTTCTTTCCTTACATGTCCCAAAGATGCTTTTTCAAGAGGTAACTGGACTTTCTTGTTTTTCTTTGAAAACGTTTCATTTCTCATCCGTCTTGGATGAGAAGCAAAAAGTCTTCAAAGAAAAACAAGAAAGTCTAGTTGCCTCTTGAAAAAGCACCTTTGGGATAACCATGACCTAGATGACAGAATCTCCACAGAGTTTCCTTACATGCAGGAAGCCTTCATAGCTCTTAACTAAGGAGAACTAAGGAGAATGCTAGAACCTGAGGCATGTTTTTTGAAGCATTTTTTGATTTGTATCCTGCTGCAATCTCAGTACAGGTAGTCCTTGACTTACAACCACAACTGAGTCCAAAATTTATGTTGATAAGTGAGACATTTGTTAAGTGAGTTTTATGCCCTTTTTTGCCGCAGTTGTTAAGGGAATCACTACAATTGTTAAATTAGTAAAATGGTTGTTAAGTGAATCTGGCTTCCCCATGGACTTTGCTTGTCAGAAGCTCACAAAGGTGATCACATTACCTTGGGATTGCAGCAGTCATAAATATGAACCAGTTGCCAAGCATCCAAATTTTGATCATGTGAACATGGGGATGCCACAACGGTTGTAAGTGTAAAAAATGGTCATAAGTCACTTTTTTCAGTTCAGGTCACTAAATGAACTGTTGTAAGTCAAGGACTACCTGTACTCACAGCCACTGCCTCTCACAGTAAAAACAATAGAATTAAAATAAAATATATCCCAAAAACACAAAAAGGAAGCCAAAGTAAGAGACAGGAAAAAAGAAATAAGAACAGGAAGAGATGAGGTGATGTTACTGAAAGACTATTTGAAAAAAAAAATCCGCTTTTAATAACTGCCCAAAATATCTCAAGGAAGGGACCAGGTGAACTTCAGTGGAGAGCCCATAGCAATGGGCACTGCTGTGAAGAAACAGTGCCTTCTCACTTTTGGTTGCCCTGGAATCCCCAAAATGCAATTTATTTATTTATTTTTATAAATATTTTATTAATTTTCTAGTTTTACAGTCAAATACTTAATAGATAACGTGTTGTCTGGGTCCATTAGTAATTGAGTGGTATATATTAACTTCTTCAATCTGGATCTAATATTACACCATCAAATGTTTCCTCTCTTCTTCCGGTAGTACCTGTTTTCTCACACTAGGCAAATACAATTCTTATTGTTATTAATAAATATACAATTGAATATCAACATCTTTGTTACATTTTTCTCATAATATCAATAAAGTCAGTTTTAGCTACCTTTTCTAACCAAAACATATATTAATTGTATAATTGTATATAATATCCATTTGTTCAATCAATATCTTGTTTTCGCTTTTTTTTAAAATTTTAATTTCCCCTCAGTGTTCAAAATGTCTCTATTGTTTATAATTTCAAAGTAAGTTATATTTGGGTAACCAAAAGCTTCCCTTATTCAAACTTCTTAGAAATGCAATTTTTGAGAGATGGGTGAACCAATAGGATCTGTTCAACTGACTTCTCCTAATTTAACTGGAAAGCAAGGAGAAGTGAAGAATTATATCTTCAAATTTCTTAAAAAGCTTGAGCACTGATCCTTTTGGGTGCCCTTCCACAAAAGTGTTTAATACATAATGGTGAAAAAAATGAAGGAATGTGCCTCATATAATGACGCAAACTCTGGCCTTTTGTATTTGCACTCCAATATCAGATTGAAATCCATGGGTCATAGGGCTGTCTTTGTGATATCTTAATGCAATGCTTCTTCCAGATATCTTGTGAATTGTGGAAAACTCCCCAATTTTACTTCCCTTCTTTATGCATACCAAGACACCGGAATTAGTATATGATAGGAGCCAGAAACTAATGAAATATCTGCTGTGATTTATTTCTTGCTTATTTATTTCTTATTCTTTTACACATTTCTCCACATTATCTTTAGTTTCTCTCATTTATTAGCCGGGGTTTTAATGGAAACCTAATTAGAGAAGTCAGGGATTTTCTTTTTAACAGATTGTCTCAGGAAAGGTCTGTGATTTCCTTAAATGCATTTGCAAAGAGTGATTGTAATTTATGTTTCTGTCAATGCAAGACTGAATAAAATTGGGAAAAAGCAACAGGGGAGTGTTCAGCTTCTGACAAAGCAAAATATTTTGCCAAATTTAGCACTAATTCCTGCATATATTTTTTTCTCAGTTATATACAGATTCCATCAGGTACGATTTAATGCCTTGTTCAAAAGTGAATGTTGAATGTTGAACCATTCTAGCCAATTGATGTCACCCTGTTACTGTGTGTTGCTGACCTAACCATCTGTTGATTACCCAGAATTCTCCTACTTCCCCTGCCATCTGTGGATTACTTGGAACTGCCATCTTCACCTGCCTGAAAAGTCTACCACCATCCTCCTCCTCCTCCTCCTCAACTTCCTATAACCAGAAAATCTATCTTTCATAATGTATTCTGTTTCCACTTATAATTTCATACCTTTGGGCCTTACAACAGCGTATTCACACTAATTTCTCCCCTGCCCCTTGCTGGAGACCAGATTTACACATTATTTGTATCATTTGATCAAATACAAGATCTACAGAGTTATTAAAATACCATCCTATTTTAAACTTTATTTTCACATAGCAGGGTTGTAAAAAAGACTGATTATTACATATAAACTTTTCTATTTATTTTTTCAGTACTTTAAAGTTAACAGATTGTTCTAAATTTTAAAATTCTATAATTTTAAAAAAAAATGGAAAAAGCAACCTTTGTTATGGTACAACAGCATGGCCAACAACAGTTTCACAAGGAAATAAAGCTAAAACTTTATTCATGCAACTCTAGGCGTAAGCCAAAAGGAACCTCTGAATTAACTTAGGAAGCTGGTATAATATTGCTTCCTTTGAAGGATGAAATGAAGGCAACCTCATGTGAGACAGCAAAAAGGAGATGATTCCTTGACATATTTATATTGTATTTAAATGCAGATGGAGAACAGTCCTAAATATGGCCTTAGCAACAAGATTCTACATAAACAGGAGTTCAGAGAAAAAGTTTCTGGAAGCAGACTGAAAGTAGCAAAACAACTTTTATAAGCTGGCAAAAAAAAAAAGTGGTTGAAAGTCTGGGATCAGTCCTGCTAAAGAAAAGCGGTAAATGTATATATAAAACTACTGGACAAATTTTATTTATTGCTGTAAAAACATTTTTACGCTTTAGCTGCAGAAATCCTGAGAGGTTTTCATGAATAAGATACTTCGGATTAATAGATGCCTATGAAATGATTTGAGTAGCTTTTTCCATTTGTTGCAATGTTATGTTTTGCTAAGGCTGATCCACATCTCATGGGTTTTTTTTTTCTTTTAAAAAGAAAGATTACTGTTTGAGAAATGCTTATTTCTGAAACGTGTTAAAAGCAATCATCAGAAAAAGAGAACAATCATCGTGAACGCAGTGATAGGATGATGGACAACTTTTAAATTGCTAGATCAATAATGGATTAGATGTAAAGACAGCAAATTGAATGGTATTTCAACAAAGCCTCATCTTAATTCACAAACTTTTATTCTCCAGATCTTGCTGATGACCTGCACTCTGGGACTGCGCAAAGCATTCCAAAGAGGCAGCTTGTAAAGTGTATTAATGTAATCAAAACACAATTCTTTGGAAAAGTTAAAGCAGCTGTGTCCTTGGTATTCTCAAACTGATACTTTGAAATTTGTCCCCACTTGCTGATGCTGTCTATCCACAAACAGTGCTTCCACTGAGATAATCTACATCATAGGTCTAGATATACATTCATGGGGAGGAAGACGCGCTCAACTTTTGAAACAATCATCCTATTGAGGGCTCCTTGGTGCTCTCTGGGTTTGGTAGTTTTTATGCAGACGTTTCATTACCAAACTCGGTAACATCATCAGTGCTAGGGAGGAGCGGGTCTTGCTCTCAGTTTACATATCCACCCCGGGCCACCCCAACGATGCCCTTGACGTGATGACCCGGTGTCTGGAGGCCGTGAGGGTCTGGATGGGGAGGAACAGACTCAGGCTCAACCCTTCCAAGACCGAGTGGCTGTGGCTACCGGCGCCTCGGCATAGTCAGCTGATTCCATCGCTGACTATAGGGGGCGAAACTTTGGCCCCTTCGGATAGGGTGC
>NW_015386754.1:571601-575380 GCF_001527695.2 Protobothrops mucrosquamatus
AACAAGCGGGACTGGCCTAGGGCAATTTTTAGAGGGGTTTTAATCATATTTTAATTAGACTATATTTAAATATTTCTTCTTAATTAATTTTAATTCTGTAATTGTTATTTGTGTATTTTTAATCGATTGTCAGCCGCCCTGAGTCCGCAAGGAGAAGGGCGGGATATAAATTTAATAAATAATAATAATAATAATAATATATTCTAGTGCAGGCACGTCAAACTCGCAACATCACGTGACGTCGCGCAACGTATCGGGCCGGTTTTGCCATTGCCGGCAATGGGGTGGCCGCGGCTTCCACGTGACACCCCTGTCCTAGTGGCTTGCTCTGTCAGTGTTAGTGGAAGTGGTGTTGCAGGTTCCATTGCTCCAAAAGCAGTTGGTTAGGCCGTGTATTGGTAGCTTGATTGGCTGTTTCTTGATTGGATATTGTTTGCTTCTTGATTGATTGTCTGATCTCAGAGAGATCAAGGTCAGAGAGCAGCAAGGACCCCTCATTTCAACCCTGAGCTTCAAATATTCTCCTTTATCAGAATCATTCCAGTGTTGTAAAAGGATGTGACTTTGTTTCACATGCTAATGTGAACCACCTTTTTTCCACTACTTTGCACAGCCGTTTGTACAGTCCTCTTATTCATGTGCTTCATTTTCTTTGAGTCATGGGTGTTATTTTGTTAACCTTCAGGAATTGATAAGAGGCACGTTCAGAATTTATGAGCAGACCCAGGAAGGCCCTCATTTTCCTGCAAAACATACCCCCAGTACTGCCAAGATAATGGGAGTGGCTTTTTAAAATTTTTATTTCTTTTAATTTTGAAGATATTCAAACCCAGGTAGGTTTTTATGAGAACATATAACTTTTAAAATATCTGGGCCCAAGATTTGTAGAGCTGTAGGGGTCATAATCAATATCTTGAATTCTGCTAGAAAACAAACTAGTGGTTAGCAAAGCTGTTGTAAGAAGGAAATAATGTCTAAAAGAAGGGAATCAATAATCTAGGCAACTACTGCTAAGGCACAAAATAGAGTCCATTGGATTTGAACAGCTACTAAATTTAAAATAATAAATAATTATTAATGAATTAATCTTTTGTAAGATTGATCAGGCTTTTCACAGAGGAAAAAAAGGAGGAGCTGATAAATGTTTCAATTTCTGCTCCAACATAAAATCAGGAAATTAATAAACCAAAAGTTCATAAAGGCACTATGACAGAAAAATTACACAGGGGATACCTTTTAAAGGTTTTGGATTATAGCTATATAAAAGTTCTTCTAGGATATATTGTACTCAGTATACATTTTTTGTCAGTTGTTTTCCATGAGATGCTTAGGGATTGAGGTTCATTAGTAGCACTATGCTCCCTTCTTACATACGCTGAAATGTAATAGTTGAAGATTTCTATAGTCAATTTTAAAATTTCCAGTTACATGTGTTTTGCTAAGTAACATCTTGCTATGGAGGAGAATATGGAATATATATTTTCCATAATGCTTTATGTTTTCCAGTAGGGTGCTGGATAGGGATGCTCCCTTTTGTAACTTGGATACAATCATCTTGTAGTGTTAATAGCTAAAATATTGATTAGCTAATGCCGAAAGGAAGATGTATGTGCTTTGCATAACAATAGTTTTGTTATGAATATTCTCAATAAGGAGTTAGTCTCTGCTCAATCATTCGTGTCCTAGTTACCTTCAGTTTGGACTATTGTAATGTGCTGTGCATGGGGCTGCCCGTAAGAGTATTTGAAAAGTTCAGCTAGTGCAGAATACAGCAGCAGAAACAGTTTTGTGTACTCCTGGGATATGGTACCTGTTACATCTCTGCTCTGCAAACAAGCATCAATTTGCTTCTGGGTCCAATTCAAGGTGCTGATTTTAACTTTTAAAGCCCTTCATTGCATGGGACAATAAATATTGTTTGATTTTTTTTAAAAAAAAAATCATTCTAAGCAATGCATTCACTTTTTATAACAGAAATTCTCCCAATGACAGAGTTATCCTATCTTAGCATGTCCTTCTCAATGTCATTCCATGTCTTAATATAATTGTTCTGAAATAACATACAATTCATTTTTGTCATAGCAACACCACTTGTTCAATTTGTGTTTCTAAGACCTAAGGTTAGCTAGTGACTGGACCCAAGTCTAATTATTTGTTATACAGATTTGGAAATGAGATTCTCGTTTGTATTACTTGAGTTGCCTAAACCCCAGTGAAAGAAACGAAGAATAACAAACAACCTCTCCTGAGCTATCCTGATTTTTTTGATACTCAAACATGAGAGCATGATATAATAAAATAAACTTGAGAAACCTTTTAGCTATAATTCCCACCCACCTCTTATAGTACCCAAGACTTATATTTTGTAATTTTGCCCATATTTTTTCCGTCTCTGCATTCTGCTTATAAAATTCTCTATGTTGCATAGAACTAGATGGTGATTTTGTACTCTCCCATCCTCACAGTGTTCAAACACACAGCCTGTTTATGCTTTTGAAGGGACAAAGGGTGGTTTCAGGCTAACTGGCGTGGAAAGGAACCTTAAGGAACTTGAGCACTCCGGTAGTCTTTCATGACTGAAGGGAGCGTTGATTTTTGTTCCAGGCTTCCCAAATGCTTGGTTGTAAAGGCCTTTTTCTGGTGGTAGCAGCTATGCCTCAGGCGTACATAGTTCCAAGAAGAAATCTTATGAAAGAAAAAAAAAATCAGTTGCTTAGAAACAGTGCTGGAGACATAAGAGAGCATATCTGATTCTCCCTCCCTCCTTCCCTCTTTCTTTTTCATTTCATTTCATTTCTTTTTTTTAGGAAACAAAGAGTACGGGATATATTTTTGATCCACGCATATCAGTATTCACAGTTATAATTTACTAGTGTGCTTGTAGGTAGCACATAGCCTGAGTGTTTGGCTTTTATTTTGGTTGTCTTCTATGCATGTTCACTGCTTTGGGCAAAAAAAAAAAAAAAAGCTAACCAGGAATCTGGTGAGATTTTATAATAAAATAAATAACACTAATGATAGAACCATGGTGACTAAAAGTTATTGTACTGATTATCTCTGGACCACTGCAAACAAAACAGTTGCCTGCAGTTTTAATAGTTCCTGTCATAACTCATGAGAATTGTATCAAGCATTATTTGAAAAGAGAAAAAAACCAAGATTCTTTTACTACTATCCATTAGATCATTTATATATATTTCTATACTATCAATCTGATTAAATCAGACTTTTATATGTTTAATTATTAATAGAGCTGGCAAGCACAGCTGAAGGGGGATAATTGAAAATGCGGACTCTGTTAAGAACATTTTTTAATGTAACAAATCTTAGTCCCTATGTGCAAAAAATAAATTCTTTGAACAATACAAAACCTGAAGATTTCTAAAGCAAAACAAAAAAGAAAAAGAAAAAGAAAAAACTTTAAGGCAGCCAATGCAGAGAGACTTATGCCTTTTAAAGGTGGAAAATCTTTATCTTTGGTTTGTTTGGAATATCAACATTGTAGGCATACAACCTTTTTGCTTTGTTTTGTTTTGCAATTTATATGCTGCACAATTTTAAAAGAGTTCTAAGTGGTTTACAATAATGCAAAAGTAAATGAATTAAATGAATTAATGTATTAAAATATAATCAACAAGCCTAGGAAGGACTATTCCAAAGAGAACCTGTATTAGTAGTGAGATTTGTACAGTACTTTTTTTCTTTTTTTCTTTTCCTTTTCACTCTACACCATGTCAGTTGTGACACTTCAATAGTTTATTTTAGTTGAAGAAAAAAAA
>NW_015386754.1:576176-590239 GCF_001527695.2 Protobothrops mucrosquamatus
GGGAGGGAGGGAAAGAAATTCATACCAGAATTTATAAACACTGCTGTAGACTATAGCCACTCTGGTTGTCTATGGTATAAAGTTCTTGGCTTTCAGAGTCGGTTTTATAGGATTTCTTTTCAACTCACTGTCAGGAAGGAGACGACCAGATCTATTTTTTGTCATTACAAAGTCCACTTGTTACTCCTTGAAATAGAGCAAATAGAGAATTTTATTGGCGACTGAATTGTACTTTCTCAGAGAAATTGTGAGAATGTGCTTTCTAACCATTATTTTCTCAGTTAGGGTGCGCGTCTCTTCTATTGAAAGTAGACAAGGGATGGGTCAGAGTTATTTCTGATGAGTTACATTTCCCAATCTGGTCACATTTCCACTTTTATTTTCCCCTGAAGATCAAAAGAAGAACACAACAGCTGCTGCTCCCTGTCTTTTCTAAAAGGTCTTTTAGATTATTTGTTTCATTCAATAGAAATGGGGGGGGAATGATTTTATTTCTGGATGCAGCAATCACTCTTGTTATAACAAATTCTGGGTTTGTATCAGACTTTTATTTCATGAGTGACTTTTGTTATTTTATTATTACATACTCTAATCTGAGGCTTTCAGGGTTTTGTAATTCCCATGCTTTCCTTCAAGTTTTTAATTTTATGGGTCTCTTTCTATCATCCTATCCCTGTATTATTTCCACATTATTATAATTTCCTTGCTTCTTCCTTGTAAATAGTAAGCATATAAAGATACTCAGGGCTTTTTTTGTCATAGAACGCCCAGAACAGAGTTCCGGCACTTTTTTTGGATGGAACCTTGTAGGGTAGGCAAGGCGCCTTGTATGACGTGTGTGAGTTCTGGCACCTTTTTTTTTTCAAAAAAAGCACTGAAGATACTGCTGTATTTGTATTCGGGGTTCCTTAACAACAATGCTGTATGTAAAAAATAAGAATAGAATAAAGATGGGAAACCATTTGCAAACGAAGAAAAAAATGTTAAACCTCAAATTCATTTGCAGTTTTGATTAGAAATAGATTACTCAATAACTGTTTTTGGCTTGTTGATATTTCAGGTGCCAATAATAGTTTTATAAAAGGGGTTAATGGCTTTGGGACAGAAGGATTGTGTTATGTAATAATTATGATTTTCCTGCTTAGAATTAAAATAATGTGAAGCTACTGTTTTTGCAAATCTCTCCCAGTATATTTATTCATTTGGGAAATATATATGGCTGTCCAGTGGTGGAATTCAAATATGTGAACATATTTGAGGGGTCACAGACTTTTTCATGAAGTTATGTGGGCATCCATTTTGATGGAATGTGATAAATAAAATAAATAAAAACATTTGATATATTCATTTTCAGAATTAAGAAAAGTTCTTTGGCATACTTAATCCTAAACAATGAAAAGAATTCAAGCAACACACAAAACCCGAATTTTATCCATTTTTATGGAAACATAATGTATATGAGACTTGTTCCACTTAATTGCAAAACCTGATAAATAATCAAACTATTGTATGTTGTGTATTCTGCTCTGTCATATTATATTATGCATTCCTATATTTATAGCTTCTGTTGTACTTTTCTTTCAAATGACAGTTTCATTAAACGTTTTTCATTCAGAGAAACTCCAGTGGATTAGTAGCATTTAAACATTTTTCATATACAGTATGATGGACAGCTTATCTTTTCACTATTAGTAGATGTTAGCAAAAATCCTTGAGATTAATGGACATAGTTCTATTGTTTTCAGGAAGCTTTGTGACATTCTCAGAGATGTCACCTTCTTTAGGCTATTTATGGCACTGATGTTTCAGCACAAAATTTTAAGGGTACCAGCAGGATCACCTTCATAATCCTTTGGACATTTCCAAAAACACTTAACAGATAAAACTAAGTTTTTGACATGCTTCAAATAACTTGTATAACTATATTTAGGGTCAATATCAAGCAAAGCTTTGAAAGTAAAATATAAATTTTGTTGTTATATTTTAAATTAAGTGAATTTTTTTCAGCTTAGCAAAAATAATCAGAAACAACACATGACAAATATTTAGAAGCTAGAAAAAAAGCATGTATAGCCAAATAAGATAAATGGTTGCCTGCTTCCTTCCTTGATTAATTTCTTTTGGAAAGCAGGTACTGCATTTATTTTTTTATTAAATGTAGTTGTTATCAAATATTTTTCATAAAACTATTCCAACACATTTCCTGGAAAAAATATGTTGCAGAATATTTTATAGTTTTCTGTGACCATTGTCTCAGTTTATTGCAACTTTCATTGAAAATATTTGGTGGAGTCAAAAAATTTGAAGAGTTCAAAGAATCACACATAATTTAAAAGCTAATATTAGAATTCTTCTTTTGACTTTACAATACATAACAACATTTTCTTTTAGTGGTATAGTTCAGAAAAGTGTTTAAATCAGTGGTGGGATTCAGCCGGTTCGCACCACTTTGGCAGAACCGTTAGCTAATGTTTTGTTGCCCAGGCCCAGAATGGACTTCCGGAAGTGGTATCCACACAAAGAACCAGTTGTTCACATATTTGAATCCAACCTCTGGTTTAAATGCATTATTTATTTTATAAATACTATAGTTCTGAATCTTAAAAATGCCCAGAACAATTATTTTAATTTATTAAAAAAGGGAGCGTGTGTCCTTTATTATTTCATATACTGATGAAGTTTGAAATCTTCCTCCCAGAAGGCCAATTTATATATACCCGTATATACTCGAGTATAAGTCGACCCGACTATAAGCCGAGGAACCTATTTTTCCATAAAGAACTGGGAAAAAATGGTGACTCGAGTATAAGCCGAGGGGGCATTTTTCAGCACACACATTTTTCCGCCTGGGCTAATCGGCCTCTTTGCAACCCCACCCCTCTGGTAACCGCGCGATTGTAGCACTTTGCACAAAGGAGCAATAGTTGATAACACGCCCCACGTCAGCTGGAAGGGTATTCTTGGATAGTGAGAAGCTGGAACCGGGCGGGCGGGCGGGCGAGAGAGGTGGGCAGAAAAAAAGGGGGGGAAATCCACACACGCTCACGCAGGGAAAGGGGGAAACGGGTGGGCCGGCCAGCTCCCCTCTCCTTTCCCTGCGCGAGCATGTGTGGATTTTTTTCTGCCCGCCTCTCTCGCCCGCCCGCCCCCCCGGTTCCAGCTTCTCACTATCCAGGCGTTTCTGCAAAGCGGGAGGGGTCGAGGGAGGGGGGGCGGTTGGTAGGAAAAGAAAAGATGGAGCAGCGGCCAAGGGTTTATAAAGCAAGCGGCGGAGTTCTGCAGCTCAGAGGCGACACGGGGGGAGGGAACCAGAGCTAACCGAGGAAGGAGGCTGCTGTTTCTGCTGCCGCCGCCGCCGCCAGCCGGGGCATAATACGGTAAATAAATACGAGCGTAGGGGATCCGCGCGTGAATGAAGCCCCACTCCCCCGCCCCTTTTACTTTCGCTCCCGAGCCGGCGCTTTTGAAAAGGGCTTGACTCCAGCCTGGGATTCGGAGTGGGAGATGCCGCTGCTGCTGCTGCCACCCGCGCTGCTGTGGACTTACAATATCCGAGCAAAAGACTTTGCAAAAGACCACCCCGCCAAGGGGAAAGGCGCGCAGTTGGGCACCGTCTTCGTTCGGCGTCTCTTTAAACGGTGCTCGGATATTGTAAGTCCACAAAGAACTGGGGAAAAATATTGACCCGAGTATAAGCCTAGGGGGGCATTTTTCAGCTCAAAAAATGGGCTGAAAAACTCGGCTTATACTCGAGTATATACGGTACTGTACTTCTCTGGGTGCTTCTCTATTATGTTGATTATTTAGCGTTTCATTGCTTTTATTTAAGCATCATAGGAAATGTAGGAGTTATCCTAGCTTAGGATAAGATGTAAACTAAGCTAGGATAACTAAGATGTGGAGGCATAGATAATTGACTGAACACTTGTAGAATGTTCATGTTCTGGGAGCCCCAACCATTACAGACACCTGTGATGGAGACTAGGTTGTAAGTTCAACAATATCTGGACGCCTACAAGTTACTCACTCTGAGACAGATGGACAATGAATTGGACAGTGGATAAATAAATGTCCTAAGTAATTATGAGAGGAAGGAAACATTCATCTTTTAAATATAATTGGAGAAAGCTGCAGTGATTCCGTTCCCTTTAACCAGACCTACATTCAGGATGAATATATTATAGCTACCAGTATTAAAAAATGTGATTTTTTAAAAACAATATGTCATGCCTCTGTCGGAGCCTGAATCTGATGAGGAAAATGAACTGGAACGGGACCCTATGGAGGTCGAGGGAGAGGAGTCTGTAGCTTCAGAGGAATGTGAGGAATAGCAGGCAGAGGCAGACCAGGGTATTTCAGGATTGGAACAGGATGAACGGGAGAGACAGAGTTCAGGTGATGAGCAAGGGCCACCCCCTCCTGATCCTAGAGCATGGAGAGTGGAGAGAAGGAGGGAACAATATAGGCAGGCTCAACTACTTGGGAGGAGAGCATCCCACGCCTCTCCACAAGGCACACCTGGAGACTGAGACTTAAGGAGACTCTGTGGGAAGAGGCATTTGTCGGGAACAAATGCTGATTACTTGGAGTTTTGTGTGTTTGTTGCTGATCTCTTGTTCTGTGTTGTGATTTCTGCTTGGAAACCCGGAAACTCTGACCATTGGACTGACTGACAATGTTGCTTGGATGTTCAAAGACCTCGGATTGTATTTTGGCTTCTCTTCTGAAACTGCTCAGGCAAGCTTGTATTTCCACAGACTCATTAGATTTTGGATGTATTGTCATTCCTTGTTATCTCCATGGCCTTGAGTAAATTACTCTTCTAATCAGACTGTGTGAAACTACTTGCAGCCAGAGGCGGCTGAAGGTGTGTGTGTCTTCCTTTGTTTTGAAGCTTGCCAGAAACGTGGGAGCATTTGGGGAAATTTGGAGCAATTAAAGGGCGGTTTGGATTGCCAGCTGACTGCATTGCCTCAGTGCTATGCTCTGGGTCATCACACAATAGCAGTTTTTGTATATAATTATTTTGTACATAGCATGTTTAATTTTTTATCATAAAATAACAATCTTAACCCTAGATTACTTGAGATGTATCTGTAAATTATATTAAAAATATAAAACATAAACACACACACACACACATATATACACATATATCTGCAATAAATGCATATATTGATGTGAAAAAGAAAGTATCATGTATATGTCCTCAGTCACAATCCAGCTAGTATAGAATAATACTTAAAGAAATTATTTCAAATATGGAATTTCTTATTATTATGTAGAATTTTCTTTCTAACATACCTTGCATTTTCTACTATTTGTGCTGATCATTACAAAGCAAAATAAAATACCTGTATAGAATAATACTTTATTGTTCTGGCTTATTTTTTAAAGTGTTGTAAATATTAAGCCAATTTCTCTTTTGGAAACATGAAAAAAAGGACATAGTTTACCACAAACTGTTTCATAAGATACTTTGGCCAATGTAAAAACAGCTGTTTGAGAGGAACACAATGTCTATTTCTATTTTTCTTCATAAAATAATTTATTTCAGTTTCTGAAACTGTATTTGGTCTAATATATGTTAACTCACAATCTGTTTAGATGTTTTTTTTTCCTTAGTTAAGTGGCTATGAATTATAAACTTCTAGAGAAATGCCAAATGGGGAGAATTAAACATTTAAAGGTTTATATTCAAAATGTGTGCATGTGTGGGAGAAGGAAAATGGGAGAAACATAATTGCTGAGAAATGTTGTATGTATTGTAATTCCACCCAATTTTCACTCACAGGTTTAAGAATGAAAACAGCCAATAGGTTAAAAAAACAAGCCAGATACATTAATAAAATATACCTAGCAAACCGTACAGTTGCATTTTAAATAGTATTTCTAAGATGACCCCAATCCTGTTGGTCTTTCGTAAGAGTTTAAAAACCTGGCTATGTGCCTGAGTCTGATGCTCCAAACATTTTAAGCACCCCATTTCTTGATTAGACTGCTAATTATTATGACAATTTTCTTGGCACTCATTTAGTTTGCACTGTTTTCAATCGTTTTATAATTGTTTACCACCCAAAGTCATTTAGTTGTGATGGGAAGCTATAGAAATTAATGAAATAAATACATTTGTTTAATTTCTATAATTATATAAAACAGTTTATTCTATTAGAGCAGAGCTGTTGTTTTTCCTGCTTAACCAGAGCTCAAATACAACTCTGTGCATCAACATAAATTCCAAAAGTCCCATGTTAAAAAAAAATGTCTCTATGTAATGGCCTCTAAAGATTCTGCACTTCTACTTCTGTTACTACTACTACTAGTAGTATTATTAGTAATAATTATAGAAAAGAGAGTAGAATAGTAGTAATAATAGTAGAATAGAGAAAATCATGTAGCTGATATTAAGGGAAAAAAGATTTTTTTTAACCAAAGAGCTATATCATTAGCACAAAATAATGCAGAAGAAAACAGGTTTAAATCAATTATGTATAATCCTATGGTTGCTGCAGTATCTTGAGTTTCTGTGGAACTGTTGAAAAAAGAGTCCTATTTCAGTTAGAAATGAGCTGGGATGTGAAGCACTGTAAAAAGAAAAAAAAAGCAAGCAGCAAGGTATGTTTTTGTTAATCAGCTGAAAAAGATAGCAGGTATCAGGTCTCAGCAGTTGCTTTTTGAGGGCAATATTATGGTAATCAAAGCCCTTTAAAAAGGCCTTGACCATGCCATTAATTTTATGCAAGCATTTCCTGAATGTAGTTTATTACATCTGTGAGTCCAATTCTATAGCTGCAGTGTAATAAATCATCAGGAAAATCTCCTATGTTTTTCAATTGATGCATATTTTAAGCAACTTCCTAAACCTGTAATTGCTATTGAAAGAAAAACCATCAGGTCTAATCCAAGCTGGGAATAAATATAATGGAGGCTGTTTGGAAAGAAGGTTCTGTTTATTTAGTTGCCAGAGACTTCAGTGACACAGCATGTTTCTGCAGTGGCTGAAAAAATGGAGCTGGAAGTGGGTGGGTTTTTATATCTTCTTGGGGTTTTGTGTTTGGAGTTGTTCCTGTTCCTGGGCAATGTATTTTGACCTGAGTTTGAGTGTGCCCTTTTGGTATTCTAATAGTGGTGGGTTAATCCTATTATGTCCTAAAGGTCATGTTCCTGTCTTTGGAGTCTTTGTTTTTTCTAATCCCATCAGCTCAAACCTTCTCTGGGGCTGTGGCTGAAGGCATTTTGCTTATGAATAGGTGGCCCAGTCTTTCTGAATAGAATTATCAAATCTGCATTTCTACAGAGCTGGCCTGCTCAGTTTCTGCCTGGGGAAACTTTGGCTGTTTCTGACTTTTTAAGATTTTCTCCCATTATTTCTTTGGGAAATATATAATATTCTGTCTTTTTTTAAATATCCCCCAAAATATTTCCTTCTCTGGGGGTGGGGGGGGCTGACTTCCAACAATAGGCATAGCCCAGGGGTAGACAACCTTGGCTCTTTTATGACTCATAGACTTCAACTCCCAGAATTCCTGAGCCAGCATGGCTCAGCTTGGAAACCTCTCCCTTTCCCCTCAGCATGGCTGGCTCAGGAATTCTGGGAGTTGAAGTCCACGAGTCATAAAAGAGCCAAGGTTGCCTACCCCTGGTATAGCCTATAAAATTCACACTGTAGAAATTTATGCAGTCCACAAACAAGGTTTATATTTATGTGCAATCAGCATTATTATCACATTGGAGGATTTCATATTTTTATGCCAATTTTCGCTTTCACTTTTATTACTGCTGTTTTTGCTACTGTTGTTCTTCAGGTCCAAGAGTAGAATCTTTTATGTATTCCAATTAGCATGTTTTCCTATAGTCTTCTTACTTTTCCATATCTTAAAATTTGGCATCTCTATATCACAAAATCTTAGTACTATCAGGATACAAATGGCTTGTTTTGCAAGGAAGCCCACGCACATGCTTCCGGCATTCTGGTACTAAAATCAATATTTTTAATTAAATAGTGATTAATTTTAAAAAAATTAATTTCCCAAACAATCCTCTCCTGCCTCTCCAATTAATTCTACTAACATTAAAATTGCTTGTCCATCCCACCACATAGAAATGCTTAGGAAGCAAAGAACGCTAATCCGTTATTATCACTCTGCAAAGAATAAACCATTAATGAACTTCACCAGGGAAATATAACTAGTAAAACTTTTTTTTCCTTGCTTCTAATTGCTTTCAAAGTAACAAAAACATGAAAAAAGATGCAGTGTAGATCTTCTTTTCTTCAGATACTGGCTCTAGTTTGGTGAATGGAAGTTGTTGCTAGCATTGGCCACCAACCATCACTTATTTTTTATTGCTGCTTTGCAAGAAGCATCCAAGACAGGAAAATTAGGAAGGTTTGAAGGTTTCTTTGCTTCTTGTGAAACTAAAAACTCCCACACGGCAGAAAAGGTGCATGAAGTTTTCAGATTTTCTCCTGAATTACCTCTTTTTCTCCAGTTATGAGAACTCTTCTCACAGGGGAAGAGGGTGATAAGAAGTGAGGAGAACCACATCAGGGTTGGAAGAAAAATCAAGGGGAGGAAATTTTTCTCAGTTGCTTTTTGTAAAGCAGCAATTAAGATAGTTTGAGAAGGTGTAATAACTCACCAGACAATCAACTAGAAAATCAGAAGGAAAAAATATATATTCAGAGATTAAGGCCAAGGGAAGGCAAAAAACGAAAACAAAAAACACCACCTGTCACCAGTGCTCTAGAGTTCATATATTAACATTTCAGCCAATTCCTGAGCCCATTTGCATCTGGAATGTGCTGACAGGGTTGCTACAACACACAGTGCTTGAAGATGCTTGAACAAGTGCACAAAGGAACCAGAAGCTATCAGTCTTGCATCTTACACTTGCAATTGGATATGAGAACTGAGGAAAATGAATTGCTATTCATTCTTATGAAAACTCCAAATTTATTTATTTGAATCCCATCTTTATTAGTTTACAAATAACTCAAGGTAGCAAACATATCCAAAACACCTTCCTCCTCCTATTTTCTGCACAACAACAACTCTGTGAGATGAGCTGGGCTGAGAGAGTGTGATTGATCCAAAGTCACCCAGCTGGCTTTCATGCTTTAGGAAGGACTAGAACTCACACTATCCTGGTTTCCAGCTTGATGCCTTAACCACTAGATCAAACCGGCTCTATGTTCTATCCACATTACTTTTAACATTCCCCTAGTGGTAACTGAAATGCTATTCCAGCCTTTTCGTTACAGGCTAGATTAGGGGTCCCCAATCCTTAGGCTGTGACCCGCTACTGGGCCTTGAGCCATTCAGAACCGGGCCACAAAAGTGGCGGGTGAGTGTGTGAACATGTGTACATCCCCACTTGTGCAAGCAGTGGTCGAGCGCATGCGTGCACACTACATTTGCATGAGCAACAGGCACACATGACTGCCATCCCCCCCCCCCCCCCCCCCCCCCCGGCCACAGGTTTGCAAAGCCTGAAAGATTGGGGAACTCTGAGCTAGATGACTCCTTGATTAACAATTAAAATGATTGTGTATTTGTTATATTGAACACATTTTTAAACTCATGTCAAGTCATAGGAAGAAATAAAAAGAAGACTGACTCAATATCACACATGCAATGCCCAATCAGGACAGCTATGACAGATACGATTGTTAAAAAAAACAAAAAAAACCCCAGACCTGAGCTGTTTTAACTTGGTTGCCAATGTCTTTAATAATATAAAAAAGGCTCTGAAGATTTATATTATACATAGTGCATTTCACTACAGGAATTGTAAACAGTTTCTAGTGAGATTTCTCAGCCTATTATTAGGCACAATTGACATGGATCACTGGTGGATGAAATTGCTGTGAGGAAGCACTTTTAGTTCTAAGCATCATATTTAGTCCTTCAAGAGCAGAGAAAAATCTGAGGATCTTCCAGAGATAGGGAAGAACCCTACCATTCATATATTTATAGCAGGAATATCATTCTGATTTACCACATATTTTTTTCTTCATCAGACTGCAACTTGGACTAGAAAGCTGGGCTCGATAAAATAGACTTCTGAATATTAAAATTCAAACTAGTGCAGGTCTTTCTTTAATAATAATAAAAAAAACTATTTGGATTTTGAGGAGCTGTCTTCCTCAGAAAATTCCCCAACAGGATCCTTCCAGTGTCTATCAAATTCATTTTTAACAAGGCCTGCTGTAAAATTTCCAATCAGTAAAAAGCAAGGGGGCTCTAAGGAATTATTTTTCCCTCCCTCTTGAGACAGCCAGTTTTTTAAAAAAAATGAAGATAAAATCAGCTTTTTATTACAAACAGACAATAAGAGTTTATAAGGTGAACCTGATAGCATTAGAATGTTTGCAATCAATCAAGCTTTATTACTACCTCTAGAAAAAACAGATCCATACTAATATATAGACACTATCATACTGATATAAAAATAAGCTTTAAAAATGATAAACTCTTGAACTCAATGGAATAGTCTATCCTCCAGAGAGTAGTGTATCTACCATTGAAACTTCAGTGTATTTTTGGTGGCTTTATTTCTAAATGCAAAGCTTAGAAAATACAATGCTTTTAGACCCTACTAAATAGAAATTAAATTTACATATGCTAATACATACAGTAATTATGTATGGAAATTTAGAGAGATTTACTATCAAGTATTAAAAACAAAACATCTCATCCTTGGGAAAAGGCTTTGACCAAATGACTGTGATGTGCTATCCAGGTGCCCAATCCATTACCAGGCAACTCCAAAGCATTGTATTTCCTGAGGAGATTGCTCTTTCTCATTTTGACATTTTACTCTGGGGAGGAGGGGATATAATGTTGTCTTCCACTGGTGACCCTCTTGAGTTTTTGTACTGCTCTTCAGAACAAAATAATAATAATAAAGTTGGAAGAGACCTTGGAGGTCATCAAGTCCAACCCCCTGCTCAGGCTGTCCAGTCTCTTCTTAAAAACTTCCAGTGTTGGAGCATCCACCACTTCTGGAGGGAGGTTGTTCCACTGGTTAATTGTTCTAACCGTCAGGAAGTTTCTCCTCAGTTCCAGGCTGCTTCTCTCCTTGATCAGCTTCCATCAGTTGCTTCTTGTCCTGCCTTCAGGCGCTTTGGAAAATAGCTTGACACCCTCTTCTTTGTGGCAGCCCCTGAGATATTGGAACACTGCTATCATGTCCCCGCTCGTACTTCTCTTCGTTAAACTAGACATACCCAATTCCAGCAACCGTTCCTTATATGCCTTAGCCTCCAGTCTCCTAATCATCTTTGTTGCTCTTCTCTGTACTCTTTCTAGAGTCTCAACATCTTTTTTATATTGTGGTGACCAAAACTGAATGCAGTATTCCAAGTGTGGCCTTACCAAGGCATTGTAAAGTGGTATTAATACTTCACGTGATCTTGATTCACATGATAAACCAATACATTGTGGTATTGGTAAACCAATACATTGTGATAAAATAGGGTAGTCCTTGTCTTATAACCACAATTGAGCCCAACATTACTTTTGCTAAGCGAGACAGTTGTTAAGTCTGTTTTGCCCTTTTTTACAACCTTTCTTGCCACAGTTGTTAAGTGAATCTCTGCAGTTATTAAGTTAATAACATGGTTGTTAAGTGAATGTGTGGCTTCCTCCATTGATTTTGCTTATCAGAAGGTTGCAAAAAGTGAACACATGATCCCAGGACACTGCAACCATCATAAAAACATGTCAATTGGCCAACCATCCAGATTTTAACCACGAGACCACAGGGATGCTGCAATGGTCAGGGGAAAAACAGTCAAAGGCCACTTTTTTTCAGTGCCGTTGTAATTTTGAATGGTCACCAAACAAATGGTTGTAAGTTGAGGACTACCTGTAGTACCTTTGGTGTCTTGTGATGGATAACATTATAGTACGGTCAGTAAATAATTGGTGCCATTCCATTCAAAACATCAGTAGATGTTTATAGCAAACCAATTCTCTTGTCTGGCACACACCTTATGCCCACTGCAAAAGTGTCATGTTAACAGTTTTCTTTTTTTCTCCGCTGGCTGGCTGCTTGATCTCACTTCATGGACAAGGTGCCCTCCAACCTGGCCCATTTGAATCACCAGTTTATTAGTCCAACGGTTCAAAGGTCATTCCTCCCCCAGCTAAATCATCCAGCAATTTCCTCCTGATGAAACCCCAAACCTTGCTCTCCCCATTCCTGAATCCTTGGCACCTCCTCCCCTCTCTCTTTCCCTCTCCCTCCCTCCCTCTGTTAGCCTCAGGGAGTGGAAGCCATGAAAGTCAAAAGGCTTTCTCTCTTCACTTTTGATTACTTGTAATTAGTCTTCACTTCCTGAACTTAAAGCAGTTGTCTGTTATTATCTTTATCTTAGAAGGCTTCATTTTAGGCAAATCTCTTCCTTTACTTGAAGAATCAGAATCATAATAGAGCTGGAAGGGACTTTGGTGGTCTTCTAGTTCTGCCCCCTGCTCAAGCATGAGACCCTATATCATTTCAGATAAGTGGCTGTCCAGTCTCTTTTTAAAAACCTCCAGTGTTGAGGCACCCATAACTTCTGAAGGCAAGTTGTTTCACTGGTTAATTGTCCTCACTGTTAGGAAGTTTCTCCTTAACTTCAGGTTGTTTCTCTCCTTGATTAGTTTTCAACCATTGTTTCTTGTCTTGCCTTCTGGTGCTTTGGAGATAAGTTGACCCCCCCTCTTCTTTGTGGCAGCCCTTCAAATACTGGAATACTGCTATCATGTCCCCCCCTGGTCCTTCTTTTCTCTAGACTGGGCAAACTCAAATCCTGCAACTGTTCTTCATATGTTTTAGTCTGCAGGCCTTTAATCATCATAGTTGCTCTTCTCTGCACTTTTTGCAAAGTCTCACCATCTTTTTTGTAATGTGGTGACCAAAACTGGATGCAGTATTCAGTTTTATAAATCGGTAGAATAATTCACATGATTTTTATACTTTGCTTGCTTTTTAGTCAAACTGTATAGGCTAAACTTTTTCTGCTCCTTTCCCCTTACCTTTGTGTGTCTATCTATATTTTTATGTGCATTATGGCTCCACAACTTTATATCACTTTAATACTTCCAAGTTTCATTTCTTCCCTTTCTACTTGGACAATTTCCTTCCTTTTCAGAGATCTCCTCATTCTCATTTTTCTTCTTGACTTAGACAGTTTACCAGAAGCTTTCTATCACTTTGCTGTACAGGTAGTCCTCAACTTAGAACAGTTTATTTAGTTAACCGTTCAAAGTTAAAACAGCAGTGAAAAAAATGACTTATCACCGTTTTTCACGCTCACAACCACTGCAGCATCCCCATGATCATGATCAAAATCCAGACACTTGGCGACTGACTCATATTTATGACATTTGCAGTGTCCTGGGGTCACATGATCCCCTTGTGAAACTTTCTGACAAGCACCTTCAATAGGGAAGCCAAATTCACTTACTAATTTAACCACTGCAGTGATTCACTTAACAAATGTGGGCAAGAAAGGTAGTAAAATGGAGTAAAATTCACTTAGCAATTGTCTTGCTTAGCAACAAAAATTGTGGGCTTAATTGTGGCTGTATGTCGAGGACTACCTGTACAAACTTATATTTAGTACCCAAATTCATTTCCCCACCCTCTCCTGGCTACTTTGTCATGAAACTTTGGGTTCTCGAGAAGTGATTAGACAATTCTAGCACAAAAAGATCTTTGGGGGATTTTTTTTCTCTCAATTTGAACATATATGAGTATTACTTATAATAATATTATAATAACATATTATTTCTTAATAATGTTATTTCTTCTTTTCTTAATATCCTAGTTTAGAAAATATTATTTTCCCTTTTAGCCATGAAAGGTTAATCATAAATTGGTTAAAACCTACGTTTTTTCCTGCTGTGCTGCAGAAGAGGTGACTAATGTCTAATTAAAAAGCAATAACTTCTTCAGAGTTTCTCTATTAACTATTTTCCTGCTTGAAAAATATTTATGCATCTATACCTATATTAAGTCTATAGATGTGCATATCTGTGTAGCTATTTCTACACACACACACACACACACAC
>NW_015386754.1:590919-600199 GCF_001527695.2 Protobothrops mucrosquamatus
TCACACCAAAACCACACCCATCCCATTGCCGGCAATGGGGAAAAAGTCACGATACGTTGCAACACGTAACGTGACGTCGCGAGTTTGGCCCCCCTGTTTTAGACCTTTGCTATCAAGATGATCTGTGCGAGTTGCTATATCCCTTGCCATGGTGATCTTGATGTGCATCTTTATTGCACAATGTCTTATACTAGGCCAACTTGGAGCACGCTCGTGAACTTGACTCGTCCAGTAACTTTTGTTTCTTCAGCAGAAAAGCTTATCTAAATCTATCACAATTTGCTATTTTCTTCCCCCCCACCAAACCTGCAACAACTCACATTAAACAAACTTTCTCTGCCACCAGATCAAACACTTTTTACTTTCTCCCCTCTTAGAAAGTTTCTGTGTGAATGCAGGTGCTTGTCTCCTGCGCTCATTACTTTCTCTGGCCAGTTTCCTTGCCTGTTTAATTGCAGTGCGTGTGTTTGAGAAATCACATGACAAAATGACAGACCGTATTTCTACTTTCTCCATTACATCACTGACTTCTGTACTATACTTCTGGTTGTACCAGTAAAGAAAAATGACAAGGGACAATTATCTTGCACAGCAGGGAGTCTAATTCACCATTTCATTTTGATATAGTCTGGAATGATTTAATTTCTTTAAGAAATTATGAATATCTGACCCTCATTACCATTTCCTTTAAGACTTCTTTGACAGCTGAATGTTTTGCTGAAAAACATTCTGAAAAAAAGGAATGAGATACTACAGTTAGTTTTTGAATCGTATCTCAAACTTTCAGCTTATAGCTCTGAAGAGAGAGATGGTCAGTAAAGCAAAACTGTTCTCATTCATTCATTCATTCATTCATTCAGTCAGTCATTCATTCAGTCATTCATTCATTCATTGTCAGTTTGTGTGTGTGTTTATACACATACATATAGAAAGAGACAAATGATTGCTGCCTTACTGTAAAAATACAAGGGACAAGAATGAATTTTTCTGCAGTAGGCTGTATGCTGTTGATAAGCAAAGACTCTGTCTCTGATTCAGTTTCTATTTCTGTTTCTTTCTCTGTGTTCGTGTGTGTGTGTGTATGTATCCTTTCTCTATCTTCTCTTTCTCCTCTCTTCCTTTTTGTGGCAACTTCTGGGGAAGTCAGGGACTCTGCAGTGAGACTATCAAAAACCTTAAAATCTTGTAAGAGAATCTTTAGAAGTAAAAGCATTTTCTTCCTTCCAGCATTTCTATCTATTAATAAATTGCATAGTGCTTTTATCATCTAATCCTATTCATGTTTATTTGAAAGTCTATATGAGTTCAGTGGAACTTATGTCCAAGGGATATGCAGTCTTACTTCAATCACAGCCATGATCAATATATCCTAGCGGACTTAATTAGTTGTACAAGTCCGAAACAGAAGTGAATGAAAAAGTGTACAAGTATAAAAGGTATTTCAGTTCTTACTTTTTATCTTTTTTTTTGTAATTGAAGCCAAACAATGGCATATGATTTGTTTGTGATACAAGAAGAATATGAATGCATTCCAAGTTCAGCCGTCCTTTGAGGTGATGAAACAAAGCACATTACATATGCAATAGCTTTGTGACCAGCTTCATGTTATTATAATTATGCATATGAGTTGGCATAAAACTTGCTAAAGTGATAGCTCTTTTTCATCCATTAAGAAGTTAAAAGAGGTAAGTAGTATATTCAGTTGTGTATACTTAGAGCCCAAATGTAAAGCTCAGAAAGATCTTAATAACATCCTATACCCTTGCCCTTTCCAAGATGAATCTTAGATGAAAGATGGCAAAATCTTTCTGATTCTATTAATTGCATTTCTCTGAAATAAAAAGTAAGCCAATTCACACTGTCCTATTGAATTTCAAGCTTCAGCTGATCAAGAAGGAGTTTGTGATCAATGGAGACAATGCTAACAGATACCAAGGAGCTTTAGCCAATTAACCTTACCTGAGTTAGTGGCAATCAATAGGGCATTTGTGACAATTACTGATCCCATTTTCTCTACTACAAGTTCCAAGAGAGATGAACCAAAAACTAAGAAGAATTTAATTTTGAAAGTAACTTAAACAGAGTATGTAATGGAAGCCTTCAGAGAGAACACACTGTTTTGAAGCTTGTGTAAATCGATGCATTCTTGATATTAAATTGATTTCTGTGTTTTTAAAGCTGGCTTGTCCAGGTAGGATTCTAATATCCTAGGTGTTTCTCTATTTGGATTATAAACTATTATTTGTAACTCCAGTGCTATTTGGCAACCTTGAAAATGAGAGCTTTTAAATATTGACATATTTTTAATAGAGAGGATACTTTGTGTGCTAAGAGTTGTTGCAAACAAACTATAAAATTATGTTATTTTTTTAAAAAATGACACTTGCTCAGTCAATATGTTAAATTACATGGTTTGTTTGACAAATCTATAGTTTGGCTCAATTTCAAACTAATGTGATAAAAATTGCCATAGTTACAGCCAAGTAATAGGGTAATATGGTATCATTATCCTTCCCCAGAGAAATATGCCATGTTTTAAATCAAATTTTGGGTTGCAACCATGGACAGTTAACAGTAAAACAAACATATTCGTGATTTCAAAACAAGTAAAAACAGTGTTTGGAGCATGAAGCAAACTCAACAAAAGAAGCAACCAACTCACCATGATGGCTTTACAGACCATTATCCTGACCTAGCACTCAGAAACAGCCAAGTCTCTGGCACCTCTATGAGCAGTAATGTCATGGCCATCCAAATCTTGGGGGTATAATATGCTGCTCCATAAAACAGGTGATATGATAAAGAAGGCATATTTCCTAAGTTCCATTGGATGTCTTTATTTAATGAAGGGGACCCAGAGTATGTCTACCCTGTCAAACCTTGTAGGTGAATAGAAACAGTTGGAAGCAAATGATAACCAAACCTTTTGACATGATGGCATTTGTAGATAATAACCAACACCATGAATTATATTGGGAAGTCTACTAAGAGCCAGAACAGCATATGGTATAGAGGTGTTACATAAAATATATCCATAACTAACTATCTGTTCTGCTGAATTTTGGGCCAGCTGCAATTTCTGAGTGGTTTTCAAGAGCAGCTCCAAATAGCTGGCATTGCAGTAGTCTAAACAGGAAGTGACCAAGGCATTAATAACAAAGACAAGGGCCACCCAATATAGGAACATGCATAACTGATGCACAAAATGGAGCTATGCAAAGGCCTTCCAAGCCATTGTTGCCATCCATTCCTTGAGCAGAGCTGAATGTCTCTAGGAAGATCCCCAAAATGTGCACCAGTTATATCTGGGAGACTGCTACTCTATTCAGAGACAAAGAAAGAAAATCTCTAACTTTAGGAGCTTCCCAGAACCCAAATATTTAGCACTGACTTTTTATCCCCCATCCCTCACAACACTGCTGTTTTGTAAACTGATTCTGGGAGGATGTAGAAGAATTGATGAAGTAAAAAGTAGACATTGATTAGAAAAAGGCCAATGAGGACCAATTTGCAGCTTTGGGGTCAAAGAGTGACAAATTGTGGCACCTGGATGCGTTACGTGCAAGTCTAGATAACATTAGAAAGGCTGGACTTGAAAATAGTGAGGAATTAGATTATTTCTCACTAGCATTACACAATACATTTCATTTCCTGAAGCCCAGTCTTCTGTAATTCAGAATATAATTTGTAACCCAGTCCTTTATAATAACATGCAGGAGAGAGACATGATAAATAATTGTAGAGTTCTTATTATAGATCTGCACAAATAAGCCTTCAAGTCAAAAACTGATTTGTTAAATTGTGTCTTTTGATTATTCCCAACAAATTCCCTTCTAACATTATTTGATTTGTTCTAGTACATTTGCCTGCATTTATTGTTTGTTTGTGATATATGCTCTCCCAACGGGAATGTTGCCTTTAGAATGAAATTTTGAGTTTTTTATGTAAGTTGGTTTCCAAGAAAGTCAAAATAAAGTCACGAGGGAGAAGTTGGAATTGGTATTCACTGATTAAAATACACTTCTTTGTTAAAAATCAAGAACATTCAATTAATGGTTGATTATAATTATGGGATGAGGAGTATCAAGCATTGGATTCCAAAATCTCTGTCCCAGTCTTGCTGATAACACCAAGAAGACCTTTAAAAGATGTTTTCATTGGATGGAGAGAAAACCTTGGAGTGCTCCAGTCTTAGGACATTCAAAGGAAAATGTTTCCTTTTGTCATTTATGATTCTGTGGGCACTGAAAGTACAAAGAAAATAAATGTGTAGATTTTATAATGGTAAAAGGAGAGGAAAGATCTTAATATTCTTCATAATTGAAAAAGTACTAATTAGCTTTACTCAAAGAATTTGTTCTTGAGCCTTATGACATTACAATATAGTCAAAACATGTTTTGTGAAAGGAAGTAGAGTAGGAGATGAATATATTATCCTTTTAAAGAAAGTACAATATGAAACTTAATGCATTATTATTTGCTAACATTACTCTTAGCACTATTGTTGCAAAAACAATCCTTATTCCAAATGCATGCACACATGCCTCCATGCTGGTAAGCAAATGAGTGGATATTTACAAACAGTATAATAATTATATCAAGTAGAGTTATCTAATGATTAAGAAACAAAGTATTAAGCCAATTTTCTTTGAGTACATACCAAGAGTTTGATTACGGCCTTGGGTAAAATACTTAATATGCTAATTAACTCTGGGAATAATTTAATTAATAATTAATACTTCCAGGCAAATTTGAGATGAGTACCTGTTCATAAAACTCAAGCATTATTCAGAATAAAAAAATAAATCTTCAAAGCACTGTTAATACTAGTGCAAGGCTATTGAATTAGCTTATCTAAGAATATGTTATAATCTTAATGAACAAATCACTCAATTTAAAAAAAAAATATAGAATAAAACAAACATTTTGCTCTCAGTTTACTAATAGAAGTAACTAGACTTTGCCTGTTATGGGTTTACTCAGAAGTAAAATTCACAGTAAAGTTCAGCCATCAACATGCACATAGAGATAAACAACATCTACATGCCATTCAAAAGACACTATCAAAAAGCCCAAAAGGAAACAAAAAGATAAAAATGCCACCTCACCAGAAATCACTCAAATGAGCAGAGATTAACTTTAGACCAACAACCAAAAAGTGAACAATACCCTTATAAAGGACACCAACTCAGACAAACAAGTTAACAACATATAACAGTCTAATCAAGGAACTATCAAGACCACCGGCACCAACACAGACAGGGCAAGCCACTGTATAGTTTATAAACAGAGAGCAAACGCCACTCCTTTCTAGCATGATGTTATACCGAGTTAGGTAATGACATGTCATTTAGCAAACAACCAACCTCACAGAGCACCAAGGACTCCACAGTTCAACCCTGAGCTATAAATATTCCCTTCTAAAGTTCACTGTTTTTAATGCTGCTTTCTTTCCATATGTTGAATATAAGAACAGCTTTCCACTTCTAAATTGTTAATCTCTCATAAGATGAGAAAGCCTGAATATAATAGTTTCTCGGGAAAGGTTTAGATCCAATATCTCCATATCTATATTGCTCTTTCTTCAAAGAGGATACATATGGGAATATCTTAACTGACAACTTGAGTAGAAAAATTTTAAAAAAGGCAAGTTGCTGATATGGGGACCGGCAAGAAGCAGGTTCATTCCAAAACTGAACCAGTATTTGAGAACCAATTGATTAATTAGTGTTTCTCTGATTGGTTTGTAAACTCATGATAGTTTGGGAAATAGCTTTCAGCTTCTGACAGTGTCCACAGCACGATCTTACTTTCCTGCGCTTCCTTTTTTTTTCTTTTAATCAAATTGGCTCTTTTGCTTTCCTGTTATTTGTGTCGTTGGTACAGAATGCTTCTAACTACAAATGGGGTGTGTGTGTGTTAGTGCTTTTTGACAATTTGTGATATATACTGTGGCACTCATGGGAAAAAGACAAGTACAGGTAGTCCTTGACTTATGGCTACAATTAAGCCCCAAACTTCTATTGCTAAGCAAGACAGTTGTTAAGTGAGATTTCCCCCATTTTACAACCTTTCTTGTCACAGTTATATGAATTATTGCATTGGTTAATCACATGGTTGTTAAGTAAATCTGACTTCCCCTTTGATTTTGCTTGTTAGGAGGGGGAAAAGGGGGATCACAGTCATAAATATAAGTCTGTTGCCAAGCATCTGAATTTTGTTCACATGACCATGGGGATGGTGCAACCTTCAAAAGTGTGAAAAACAGTCATAAGTCAAGTTGTCAATAAGCAAACTATTGTAAGTCAAGGACTACCTGTACTGTATACGTGTAGCAGTTTAAAATCGAGAGGTGTACCAGTAAACTAATTAACTTAATTTAAGAAGAAGAAAAGTAGAATCTCAACTTTTCCCCGGAGGAGCCCTGTCTGTGGCCGCAGGATAGAGAATCAAATCCAGAGCAACTAATGGATGGAAGCTTATTTCATTTACATGCAAGGAAGAGATAGCTCTGTAAACTGAACGCATCTGGAAACGTTGGGGAAAAAGTGGAAATGAGCAAAGTAATTACCCTGCTAACCTAAGTTTATAACTTATTCAGACAATAATAGAGCACATCTGTCTTGTTCATGTATTTCACATTATCTGAAATTTGAATCATTTGCTACCGCATTGGCCTTTGACTCTGCACAACTATGGCTGGTAAGCAAGCACATGAATCTCAATTCAGTTCTCCATTTCAGCTCTCCATGGTATGTTTGCCAGGACAGAGTTGTGGAACCAGGTGTGCGACCAGAGATCATTACAGCTTTCTCATTTTTTTTCATGGAACAATAGGTAAATCTCATAAAGAAGGCCGACCAACATAAAATAACAACTGCCTGCATTTATTGCAAACCAGCAATTGAATTCTATCAATCATAGTATCCTTTGCTGTCAAGAAACCAAACAAGAGAGGCTTATATTATAGAAAGAAGTAAAAAAAAAAAAGGGGGGGGAGAAAAAAAAAGCTTTAGGGCAAATTAAATTATACCGCCTAATCTGCAAAATAAAATAGAAAATAGTACCTGGAAAACAGAAAATATATATTGTGTGAGAGAAGCTACCTCTAGAGTCTAGACATCAGTATATGACTGTGGAATAATAAAAAGTAAGTGAATAGATACAATCAATTTCAGATTCATAGAACTGCAATTCTGAATATACAAATGATATTAGAGTATGTATGGTGCACTGTTAGAATATGATTGCTCTGGAAACCTGTATTAGCAACTTGCTTTAAAGTCACTTATCCTTTGGAATGCTTCAAGGGCAGGAGCTGAGTGAATGATTGCCTTGTATAGTGAAAAATGATGCCTCAGTTACTTTAAAACAGGAGAAAAGTGCCGCAATAAAATTCTTACTTGTCCAGCATGCCTCGCAATATAATTTAAAAGTAACTAGAACAGCAAGAGAACCACAGTTCAAAGTAACAGTCACCAAACTATGTTAATCCAAATGGTATTTAGTACAGGCAATTGTAGCTGGGCAAAAATATTATACAGAATGTAAGCATTAATTGTATATTCAATTCGACATTAATTTTATGTTCAATGTACATTCTTTCAAAGAACTGAAAAGGATTGAGTTTGGTCTGTTGTTGTAGTTCTTTTCTTTCCCTTTTCAATAGATTAGATCCAGATGAAAAAGGCCATCCTATATGCGGGGTCTCCAACCTTGGCAACTCAGTCCCCATGTTGGCTGGGGAATTCTGGGAGTTGAAGTCCACAAATCCTACAGTTGCCAAGATTGGAGCCCTCTGCTATATGCATCTAATTGGAAATGTGGCCAAAGCACATTCAGTAAGCTTACTGAATTTGTATAGCACTGCACTGTTAATAGAAATTTCATCCCAAACTCAGTGTGTTACATTACTCATAATTTAAATTCCCTTAATATCACTAACAACTACAAATAAAACATATACATATTTGCATGTGAAATGGGATGCAACTGAATTTGAGACATAGCTATCCATCCATCATCTGTCTTCCAGAGTAGATTGATAATATGCTGTACTTTACAAGATTTATTGGGTGAAATTGTGGCTTACTTTACTCCAAATATGCATTTGTGGTATACGGTATATTTCTGGTGCATTATTTAAGATTATATTTAGAAATATACATCTAATTATTTTCAGTTCTCTTTTTATCTCAAAAGATGTAAGCATACATTATCTAAGAAAAGAAAACATGAATGTATACATTGAAGGTAATGCAGTCTATTAAAATGGTAGTCAAGGGTATCTTAGGTTGCAATGAAATGTAGGAATTACTGTATATAAGCACTCTCAGTATAAATCTAGATATTTTTCCAGTCTTCTGTTGGGATTGCAGTCTTAATTCAGCAAAGTATAAAGGATGGGTGATTTTACCTAGGAGAATTCTATGAAATAACAGTGTCGGTACTGGCGCTACCAACAGACAAACCCAACCAGCTGTCTAAAGTAGCGTTTTGCACACTGAAGCAATTTAGCAGAACAACAGATGGTTGAGTAATGCACTTTGGAGCAGGCAATTGCATCAGAATAGTAATGGAAAGGAAATGAAAGGAAAGAAGACACAGTTCAGATCTAGCTGGTTTTGTAAACTGGATGTGAGAAACTTTTGCAGTGCTGTGGGAAAGATGATACATGAATCAGTTCTTAGTAGAGCTATACAATCCTAACTCTAGTCACTTTAGGGTGAAGGGAGTGATATATAGAACAGCCAGGGTACCCTAGACATGGGATGCATGGGAATGAGATGCAAGCTCCCACTGACTACTTGTTAATCCATCACCTTCCCTCTTAAGGTAGCATTTTCTCTAAGAATCTAAAACCTGATTACAGCAGTTGTAGCCAGGATATTATCAGCTGGGGACTCCTTAATTGAATCTATGTTACATTATGTACTGTATGAGGAAGAGAGATAGACAAAGGGTTGTCTTGGTTTCACCCTGAGGAAAAGGGTTATCACCACCTGTTTCTTCTTCTAGTTAGCCTTTATTGTTTTCTCTGCTTGACATATAAAATCATGGAACATCTATTCCAGCCTTCACTTAGTCACAACAACTTGTGTGATGGAAGTTTCTTCAGTTGATTATGTCCATATTTAATACTATGTGTGAATGTAGTTCCAATTTATTTTGTTAAATGTTTATCCATTTTGAGGCCACCCAACTCCTCAATGACTCTGAGTGGCTTATGCGTGAACAAGAAAAAAATATGTATGTATCATTAAAAGAGATCCAGGAAGAG
>NW_015386754.1:600286-677603 GCF_001527695.2 Protobothrops mucrosquamatus
TTAGTCACAACAACTTGTGTGATGGAAGTTTCTTCAGTTGATTATGTCCATATTTAATACTATGTGTGAATGTAGTTCCAATTTATTTTGTTAAATGTTTATCCATTTTGAGGCCACCCAACTCCTCAATGACTCTGAGTGGCTTATGCGTGAACAAGAAAAAAATATGTATGTATCATTAAAAGAGATCCAGGAAGAGCAATACACAGCAACCATTAAACAAACAGAACTATTTCTATTGGTGCTAAAGCTGCAATATTAAGTTAGCTGCTGAACCCATTGGATTGGGATTGAGTGTTAAAGCTCAAACATTAACCTGCAGCCCACGATTTCTGTAATCTGCTGTATTGTCTGCCTCTTCGTCACATGAATTTTGAGCCTGGATGTTTCCCTCAACAGTGATGGCTAATAATTATTTAAAGAACTATCCATTGGTTCCCTATTTCCCTTTGAAAGCTGTCTAAACTACTGGATATCCTTTTGTCTGATGGTGGCTAATTCTGTGGGGGAGTATGAAACAACATTCTGGGAATTATTTTAGCAATTAATTTTATTTGGCGATTCTTGGTTCTAATAGCCAGGTCATTGACTTTCAACTAATTAACCTTTGTTTTTAATATAGTTTCAAGAGTGGTTATTATGTAGTTCAGACTTACTGTATGTGTGAATGTGTTTTTTTTTTTGGTTGGTTGGTTGGGTTTTTTTTTGGTACGTTAAGATTAGAGATGGGCTGGCTATAAACTAGATATCCTGGCACTGACCAAGTTTCCAGAACTGGACTTGCAGAGGACACTGGACCAATTTGGGGTCCAATCTCCTGGGCCAATACAACTTGCATCCCTGATCATGCTTTTGATCAATGTGACTGTCTCCTCTGGTGTCATTGATGGTGGAGACTATGGCAAAGCTATCCTAGTGAAGATCTGGGTCAGACTGCTTTGGTTAGCACTTCATGGGGCTGTTTGGTAGTGGTTGTGCCTGGTGATTTGGTGGTGATACCTGGCATAATTTGTGTATTATCTAAGAATTATGGGCTGTAGTAATGAAGGTAAAAGAATAGTGTCATGGTTCCAATAGATGAAACCCATGAAAAGAACTTCAAGGCAAAATTCTTCCTTAAAGAACATTTCATTCAGGAAACAAAGTATCGGCACTACATAGTTGAACCCCAAAACTAAATTCCCTTCCCCCGGATACAAATTAACAAAGTGCAATTCCCACGCCCAATAAGCTGTCATAAATCACATTCTCCAATTAGCGTAAAATGTGGGCTTTCTCCCCAGCTCCTCAGCCCGCCAAAACGTTATCAGCTCATCCTTGGGTTTCCACAAAACAGCGTTATTATTATTATGGCTAGCTGAGCTCGAGCTTTCATCCCAACCTCCCCTTTCTGTGCCTAATTTCTAAATACCAGAAGAAGCATGTTAAAAGTAAAGAGAAAATGGCTGCAATTTTCATCAGTTATCAGAACGGGAACATCCAATGTTTACAGCATTGACAAATAGAATAGAAATTGCATATGAAAACTTAAAAGTTAGTTATAATTTTTGCTGTTGTTCTCAATGGAATATGGATTAATATGTAGTTACCTTCATTACTACAGTCCATAATTCTTAGATAATACACAAATAACTTTTTTTGTAAAATGTATTCGATCTGTGCAAGACACTTGAAGATCTTACTACTACATATTAGAAGAATGCACTTTGTTTCTCTTCTATAACTTTAGACTCTGCTTATTGAAGATTGTTAACACAGAGAACTGGCTTAGTTTCGGTAATCCTAAAAGACATAATAGAAAGTGGAGACTTTTGTAATCAAGCCAATTATCTATATGGAGTTTTGGTGATCTATCTTGAAAAAGTTTGGCAGTATTCAACTTCCTTATCTACAAAAAAAAAAGTCTGAGAAGCAGAGTTCAGAATGGAAATTACTGAAGCTTTGATTTATCTGTCTCAAAACATTCCAGGATAAGCTTTCTTTGCAACAGACAACTGATTTATGATTTCTTCATCTAGGATCAACCTTTTTCAAAACTGTTTTGTGATATGAAATTTTGCACCCTATACAAGCAAGTTCTTAACACTTGCGAAGGCAAAGCAAAACTAGGTGATTATGTGCTTAGGTAATGATTGTTTTTTGTCATGTAAGATTATCCTGTGAGATTACCAAGTGCTCAGTTTGAGAAAGGACAGGTATAAAATATTAAGGGAAAATATTAATAAAAGGGAAATGCAATTGACAACCACTGAGGAGGAGGAGTAGGCAAGTTCCAAAAATCAGATACATAAAATAGAAAGGCAAAGCTTATAGAAGCTGACAAAGTGAAAGAATTATGGCAGAAGCGGCAGCCTCTTCTACTAGCAAGAGTTAACTGATGTAACTCGCCACCACTAGCAGAACATCCTCATGGAAACTGAGTGGCTGTTCTCAGAATGAGACTGAAGGGAAAGATTTACTATTTACCACAGGTTAAATGGATAACCTGGCAGGAAGATCTTCACTTTGGTTTTATTTATTGCAGTCCTCCCATTTTGGGAACATTGAGCTACCACAATTAGTTTAACTGAAATTTTTTTAACCCTTCTTTTGCAGGATTATCCTGCCACGATTCATTTTATATAGCTCTAAAATACGTAATTTAACTTCAAACAGAAGAGAGGGAGAGAGAGAGGAAGGAAGGAAGGAAGGAAGGAAGGAAGGAAGGAAGGAAGGAAGGAAAGAGGAAAAGAAAGGGAGGAATAGAATAAATGTCTCACCTTTTTATTTTTAAATGTATAGGCCATATAGAAGGAGTTTTTTAAGATACAACAGCACCGTTGAAGAAGCTATGAACCAAGTGTTTAGTGCTTGGTAGCAGTGTTTTCTTCAGTCCTGCAAACAAGGAAATTAATTATTTAATGGTATATAAGTGAAGTACACTTTACTCCTGATGTTTTGTGTCACAATATATCTTCTTTAATAATGTATTATCTTCTCTTGCAGAATTGCTACCCAAGTGTGAACAATTGCAGTGCCAATACAAGTGTGCCATGTCCTTGAACGAAACTAGATGTTACTGTGAGGAAGGATACGAAGTTGGCAGAGATGGAAAAACCTGCCAAGGTAAAGTAACCATATTATCATATTATTCCATGGGGTGCAGTGGTTAGAATGTGGTATTGCAGACTAATTCTGCTGACTGCCGACTGCCAGAGTTTGACAGATCGATTCTCACCAGCTCAAGGTTTTCTCAGCCTTCCATCCTTCCTAAGTCAGTAAAATAAGGACCCAGATTGCTGGGGGCAATATGCTGGCTCTATAAACTACTTAGAGAGGGCTGTAAAGAACTGTGGAATGGTATATAAATCTAAGTGCTATTGCTGTTGCTATTCCAAAACATTTTGCTCAGGAAAAATCGTAGGAAAGCTTGAATTTAGTGAACTATACAGACTGGGGAAGGTGGTGGTATTTAAACTTGATTTCTGGAGAACTTGCCCAATGCTTTTTCTATATTCTCTAGTCTTGTTCCCACCTATCCATCCATATTGGTTAGCAGAATAACATTTCTTCCCTGGGATCTCATTCAGAATGTTACACATTTTTCTCCAGAACAAATCCTGGTTCTTCCATTGTAAATGTTTACTGGCATGTAACATGCATCAAACAGGTACCAATACATTCCTGCATTTTTTTCCACATCACAACCATCTAGATCAGGCATGTCAAACTGCCGGCCCATGGGCCAGATGCATCACGCCGAAATTGCACCCACCCCATTGCCGGCAATGGGGAAAAAGTCCCGATACGTCACGTGATGTCACGTGACATCGTGCGTTTGACATGCCTGGTCTAGATGATACCGGTTCATACAGTCTAATTTACACTATAAGCCTTTTTATTCATAACTAGAGCTATGCCTTTCCTGCTAGTTATTCACCATCTCCACAGTGCCGTACATACATATATACTTTTAAAATTCCAATCAATGATCTGCATTTACCTTTATTCGTATCTATTACAACTTTTTCCTTTTTTAAAGATACAAACATACATTATTTCTGTTTTCATTATTTTAGTCTTCACTTTTTCAGTCTTGCAGTATTCTGTTAATATAACTTTACAATACAGATAGAGTTAATATTCACTGTTGGGTCCCACAAGTGTTTTTTCAAAAGGCAAATAGACTTTCTTTGTTTTTGCTTGAAGACATTTCCCTTCTCATCCAAGAAACTTCTTCAGTTCTCACCTGAAGATGACCTGGATGACTGAGAATCTTCATAGATATTCATTGTTGTGCTACCTGGGAGGGCTAACATCAATCTTGCAAAATTGAAAGTATTTCTCCATTCCTTTTCTACTACCTTCCAGAAAACTAGAGAGAGTTCCTTCTGAAATGCTTTCCATTCCATCCCCACTTCTTTTACATGCCAGTTGTCCCATCTGTGGCTCCCCCTCTAGTCTCCCAAGATCATTCCTACATACAATTGCAATCTGTCAATGTTTGTATAGTTTGATTACTGTTTCACAAGCACAGCTGACTCTACCTTGGCCCCAAATATGTTCATACTATCCTATGCAAATTAGTTTCTCTAATCTAATAAAGAATGCAGAGAAGAACAAAGATGATTAGGGGACTGGAGGCTAAAGCATATAAAGAACGGTTGCTGAAATTGGGTATGTCTAGTTTAATGAAAAGAAGGACGAGGGGGGACATGATAGCAGTGTTCCAATATCTCAGGGATTGCCACAAAGAAGAGGTGATCGACCTGTTCTCCAAAGCACTTGATAGCAAAACAAGAAGCAATGGATGGAAACTAATCAAGGAGAGAACCAACCTGGAATTAAGGAGAATTTTTCTGACAGTTAGGACAATTAATCAGTGGAACGGCCTGCCTCCAGAAGTTGTGGGTGTTGGAATGCTCAAGGTTTTTAAGAAGAGATTGGACAACCATTTGTCTGAAATGGTTGTCTCTTCTTGCTTGAGAGGGGATTGGACTAGAAAGGGATTGCATTGTCACAATAACTTTATTATTGTAGACACCACCAACATCCTGCCTTCATCCTGTCAAGGAGAAAAAATAATGATAAATACAGGATTCCTGAATATAATTTAACTATTTTTATTTTCAGATTTTAATGAATGTAATCTGTATGGACTCTGTAGCCAGACATGTCAAAATACTGGTGGATCATATATTTGCAGCTGTGTAGAAGGATATCTCCTTCAACCAAACAAAAAGACTTGCAAAGTGAAAAAAGGTAAGCAGGAATATATTGCTGTATTTATTTGCTGTGATTCTCCATTGTTGTATCTAGCTGACCACCAGTGGAACAAAATGCTGAACGATCTCTAAACCAGAGCTACTTTGTGGTGCTCTTTCTTTCTTTCTTTTTTAAAGTGCATTCTCTTTATTCTAATTGCCTTGATCTACATTTTGAAAACATGAATGGAATTTTGGAGTTGTCATAGATACAACAACTCTTGAAAAGAGAAAATCAGCACAACAGCAAATAGATGAGTTGAGCCTTTCCTGTATTATTTTAAGGTTGGCTTTATAGCAATCTGAAAGAATTTGAGAAAGATTAACTAAGTCAATAAACAGTTTTACTTGTTAAGGTTGATACAATGCTCAGTTCAATTCTCCTGGATTTTATGTGATGCTTCTTCATGTATCTTATTCTTATCTACAGTAAATCAAAATCAGAAAAAAAATTTCAGAACCTTTTCAAACTTCAAACTGACAGGTGCATATGTAGTCTTAACAAACACAAAGGATGTGTAATGCATTACAATTGCTGAATAACAAAAGACCTCAGCATGCCTGGCTGAGGAATTCTGGGAGTTGGTCCACAAGTCATAAAAGGGCTAAGTTTGAAGACCCCTGGTTTAACTACTCCATGCATCTGGTGAAATGAGCTATAGTTCATGGAAGATTATTCCTTTTAATAAAATCTGATAGTCTGAAAGCCTCCTTCTAACTCCAACACATAGTTCATAACAATTACTTTAAAGTAAACAGAATGGTTTAAATTGCTTCAGATGCCAGATGTGTCACCATTTTGTTCCTCATAACATTCAATGAGGGTTATGTATATTTTCATTAGTGGCATCATTGGCATCATAACCCTCATTGAATGTATATTGAAGGTTATGTATATTTTCATTAGTGGCAATAAATTAAATATTTAAAGGAATTGGTAAGCTTCCTTTAACAGAGCTGGAGGGAAGAAAGAATTTTCTTAATCAATATAACAGACTAATGTTTTTCTTGTGAAGTATTCATAATCGGCATGCATGAGGTACAATATGGGATGCTTGTGATAATACATGTAGTCTTTGACTTAAACCATTTGCTTAGGAGACCATTCAAAGTTACAACAGCACTGAAAAAAATAACTTATGATCAGTCCTCACATTTACAGTCAGCACAGCATCTCCATGATCACATGATCAAAATGCAGGTGCTTGGCAACTGGCATCCACTATGGTTGCAACATCCAGAAGTGATTTGATTATTATTTGAAATTTTCCCTTAAAGCCAATGAAGGAAGCCAGATTCACTTAACCATCACATGATTCACTTAGCAATTGCAGTTATACATTTAATAACCATGTAAAAAAATCATAAAATTGGGCACAATTCACTTAACAACTGTCTTGTTTAATAACATAGAACATAGAATAATTGAGTTGGAAGGGACCTTGGAGGTCTTCTAGTCCAACTCCCTGCTCAAGCAGGAGACCCTGTACTAATGCAGACAATTGACTGTCCAGTCTCTTCTTTAAAGCCTCCAGTGGTGGAGCACCCACAACTTCTGACGGCAAGCTATTCCACCGGTTGATTGTCCTCACTGTTAGGAAGTTTCTCCTTAATTCCAGGTTGCTTCTCTCCTTGTACAGTTTCCATCTGTTGCTTCTTGTCTTGCCTTCTGGTGCTTTGTAAAATAGGTTGATCCCCTCTTCTTTGTGGTAGCCCCTCAAGTATTGAAACACTGCTATCATGTCTCCCCTTGTCCTTCTTTTCACTACACTAGCCATACCTAATTCCTGCAACTTATAACCAGAGTTTTTCATATGTTTTAGTCTCCAGTCCCCTAATCATCTTTGTCGCTTCTCTTTGCACTCTTTCCAGAATCTCAGCATCTTTTTTTATATTGTGGTGACCAAAATTAGAAGCAGTATTCCAAGTGTGGTCTTACAAAGGCTTTATAAAGTGCACTATACTTTACATAATCTTGATTCTATCCCTCTGTTAATGCAGCCTAATAGAAATTCTGGTGTCATAAGTCTAGGACTTTCTGTAATTATGTCGGCTTGCTCTCTTGCCCCGTCAAAGGAAACTAAACCAATAGCTCTAATAACATTTCTAAGAAGTAGAAATAATACTTGTGAAAACTGTCCCTAATTAAAACCAAGTTACTAACTTACTTTACTTAGTTATTTTTTATCCCAGAGAGCAAGTGCAGTTTAGTTGAATTTTCCAGAATTTACCGCAGTGTATTTGGGAAAATGCAGTGAATATAGTATCAGGGAAATGTGAAGGGTAGAATATGATTAAAGATATTGATTATCCCAGGAAATTTGGGTTTGTTTAAAATTCATATTGATCCACAAAGCATAGCAATTAGTTTGAATAAATCTAAAAGAAAGCTATACACCAAAAATCAATTTCATTTTTCTTCCTGTCGTACTCACATGGCATTTTACTGATGTCATTGCTGGAACTATAATGAATAACGCAATTAGTAATTAATAATAGAGAAGTGCTAATGCTCTTAATGCACTTTAACGTAGTGTTATTTAACGAAGACAGCAACAATGGTAATACAAATGTAGCTGAGATTTATTTCTGAGTAGTCATATGTAAGATTGTGTAGCTACTCATACTAGACTGGCAGCAAAATGTCAGCAGGAGAAATAAATAAGGAAAGAAACTCCCAAATCAAATATTTCATAGGTAAGATATCACTGAAATAGAGACAGGAAAATATGATGACAAGCAGTTATAAGAGGTTTGTAGGCATTACTGCATAATTCATAAAGGGCTAGGAAAAAATATTTCAATTGAATCAGTTGGGCCCTCCATACAAAATAACATATATAATCCCAAATGTAGTATTTTAACCATACAGCATTGTTCTGTAACTGTGAGCAAAATGAATATGGCTTTCAGCCAGCATGTTATTCAATTATGCCCTCATAAAACTCTAGATCTATCAGAGTCTAACTTACTTAGAGTGATTGCTCAGATATGTACTTGTACAGGAGGTTTGCTTGAAAAAAATATGTATCAACTGATCTGTAAACATGAACTTAGCCCAAGAAATACCAAGGAATGGGACAAAAAAATACTCCTTAAGATTGCCCTATCTTTACTGTCTTTGGTCTAAGAGGTAGGGAAGGAGAAACACTATCAGGCTTTCAACGGTCTCCTATTGTAGCTTAGATCAATAAAGTAGATGTCTAGAATTTCTTATGGTGTCTGTTTCCTGACTTGGTCAACTTCAAAAAGATGGCGTCAATCCTGAAGCTTGCCTGCTTTCTATTCAGACAGGCAGGGGACCTTGCTTCTGATCAAGAAGATGGCATCTGATCCTCAGAATACCCTGTTGTGCATTAAACAACTTGCTGAAACATTATTACAACATCACCACCAAGAGGATTTATGAAAACAAATCTACCCAATCCCAGGGTACAATTAAAACAGCATTTGGGGCAAGCTTTGCCTCAGTCAGAAATAGCTTAGCAGCCAGCAACCCAGCCAATTTCTCTGTTTCCATGGGAGTTTGCCAGGGAAGCTCAGAGAAGCCCAGGTTCAGTTCTTGACTATCACAATTCAGTGTGAGTTGTTTATGGCAGGCCAACTAGCAGAATTTCATAAAGAACTCACCAAAGTAATTTTCTTTTGAGTTTTCAGAAAGAAAGCCCATTTCTCTTTTCCACGGCTCCTTTTTTTTATAGTAGTGCCTGAGTATAGTCATTCGTTCCCTCAATACTCAGGATGATTCAGTCTCTGCTTTATTGAAATCCTTAATAAACGAAGTACAATATGTGCTAAATTCATGCAATGGTATCCATAACAAATTGAAGTGAGGTCAAAATGATGACACAATGTGATGATGTCATTGCGAAAAATGTCACAATTGCATACTTGTGCAACTGCCTAAGTTACAGCATTTGTGATACATAGGAGACAGAGGAGAAGAAGCCAACTTTGACTAGGTAGAGCAATTAATTTCAGAAGACAGTGTTGGGGATATAGGCCGATGGTTGAAACAGCATTTTTAGCTAGCTATCAAGTTATCTCTTCCATTGTAGACACTGAGATGGTCTTTGCCTGTGATCTGCCAAACAGACCAAGCTGAATAGCCAGGCTGAGAGGTTGCAGGTATGAAGGAGGGTGTAGATTAAGCATATTCTATCTTTAAATACTGCAATAAAGGGATTTCAGTTCTGGCAGTGAATCCAGTTGTAATCTTCAAGGCTAGTTGCATCTGGAACTTGTCCACGGATCACAAATAAAATAAGCAAAACGGCAGTTCTCCACCTCCCCAAAACCTAATAGAAACAATAAGAGGGACTGTCCTTGTTGGCAGAAGCAATGGAAAAACAGTAGTGACACAATCTGCAACAGAGTTGGCAGAATCTTAGTTTCATTCCTGATTTAAACTGAGTTGTGTAACACAAAATTGGTATTCTGTTAAGAACTAATCCTCTCCATTTAAAAAAATACTTTGTTTTTGGGGAAAGGACACTAAATCTGTGTTTTTAAGGGGCCTGTATAAATCCTGGGAAGCACTTTGCAAGAGCAAAAGAGTAAAAAATATATTTGATTTTAAACCATCCAAACAAAACTACATCCTATTCCTGAAAATTCTTGAAATTTATTTCTGAATGTGAAGAAAAGAGTAGTCCTTCTCATGATGGTGCAGAATAGAGAAGGGATCTCTTGTTTCTTACTTTCCCTCTCTATTCTCTTGTCATTATGTACATAAAAGAGTTACTGCTGGATTAACTACTTCCCTTGGGAATGATCGTGCTAATTATCCACAGTAATCTATTTAGCAGCTCTGGAAAGTTCTATGTCTTTTGATAGATAGACATAGAAATTGTATTGCAGTACTTCATGTCTCTGGTTTTGCTTCCTATTTGTGTCATTTTTGCAAGTAAAATATTTGTATGCTTGCTAAAGTTTACCAAATAAACATCAACCTTTTTTTTTTTTGGTTAGCTCTAATTAATTGAGTGTTTGCTTAGACTGTTGTGGACACAGGGGTTGATTGAAAGTGCACTGGGAATTAAATTGGAAATTACTCACAGTAATTTTCCAACAGGAATTATGGTGTAAATATAGGGGGAAAGTAAAGAATAAATACAGTTCAAATGACAAATCTGAAAATAATTTACTTGACTGGGTTCATACATGACTAGTGTTAGGTCAAGGTTCTGATTAGATCAATTAGCTAAATTTATCACATCCAGATCAGCAACAATCTGGATATTCATATTCATTCATTAAGCATTGTCAAAAGCAATTAAAACAATAAAAAAGCTGTCTATGAACTTTCTTTCCTTGGCAGAATTAGAGAAAAATCCATAATCATTCAGTGATTAAAAAATAGCAACATATACCTAGCAGAACCATACTGTCTATTGCAGTTTAAATGGACTTTCTGTGCAGTAGAATCTTCAGAAACTCTTTAGGAAATGTTGAGGATACTTAGAATACTGAGGAAGTTAAAGTAAGATCACCAGATCTACTATGCATTTCCCCTTCTATACATTATGGCTGATCAGGTATTTGAATTTTTAGAGACTTATAGTAAGAAATAAGAACTTTCTCCAAGACACAGCAACCAGAGATTGAAAATTGTTTTTCTGAAATCTATGACGCCATGATTTCATATTCTGACAGATCATGTTTGTAGCATGTTGTTTGTTTGTCAGAAGCATCACAATTAAAATAAGGCATACTATACGACATACATTTAAAATATAAAATACAAGATTAAAACATGTACAAATTAAACAGATCTTGCCCAGAAACTAGCAACATTGTGTTCTGTCACACTGCCGTGAAGTCTTCAAGCATACACTGATTGGGGCACAAAGGGCAGGTATATACATATGTGTTGTTTTCTGCATGTCACCACAATTGCAAAGAGCAGAACCCACCGGAGAGCCCCATTTGTTCAGAATATCTCTGGATCTTGTTGTATCCACATGCAATCTATTCAATGATTTCCATACTTCCCAGCTTTTGTCAGACCCAGGTGCCAGCTCCTCTGTTGGTTCCATCCAGTGTTGGTTCTTTGTAGCTTTCCAAAGGTCCACTCTGCTTTCAAATTCTTCAGTCTTCTGTCAACCTAGGAAGTTTTTCCCGGATTTTACTCTCTGATGAACTAGTTGTGGGCCATCAAGAGGGTATTGTCTAGATATTGATGATTTGAGCTTCTCTCTGTATACTGCTGCTTCTCTGAAAATAGAAGGTTTGGCAATGCTGGCTAGCTGGTAGATCTTATTTAAAAGGGTGGGTTTAAGGCATCCGGTAATAATTCTGCTAGCTTCATTCAGAGCAACATCTACTTTCCCAGCATGTGCTGATTTATACCAGATTGGGCGGGTTATTCACCTGATGAGTAGCAAAGAGCTAGAGTTGTTGTCTTAAGGACCCTTGGTTTGGCCCCCCAGGTAGAGCTCATTAATTTCCTGAGGATGTTATTTTGTCCACTGACCTTTATTTTAGTGTTGGTTTATTTTAGTGTTTGTATTTTGGTGTAGCACATTCTTTTCTTCCTTTAAGCATTTAATAAAACCTTCATCGAACACAAGTAAAGAAGTGTTTATAAAAGGAGCAAGTTATTTTAATTGGTTTATATAATTGTTGCAAAAATGGGCACATTATTTTTATTTGTTAATTAACCTTTCCTTCTTTGGCCTCTCCTTTTTCCTTTTGTTTTTAGAACCTAATGATCTTCCACCTCTACTATTGATTGCAAATTCTGACACTATTGATGTCCTATATCTAAATGGAACTAGAACATCCACCTTTGGATTTTTGAGAGGAAGTGGAATTCAGACATTGGATTATATACACAATAAGAACACAATATGTTGGATTGAATCAAGAGAATCTTCAACTCAGTTAAAATGCACTGAGATATCAAAAACTGAAAAGCTGACTGATGAATGGATAATTAGCACCATTCCTAATCTTCACAGTAAGTATTTTAAGTCTGAAAAAGTATTCTTTCCAGAAAAAATAATAAGAATCTGTCATATCAATGACATGTTTTATAGATTAATGTTATGTTATTAATGTATGAATAAAACAATTTTTGGCATATTATGAAGTAAATTGTTAGCTGGTTCTGTTCATGTTACATTTGGAGGTACAGATTTTTAAAAGATTTAAATATTGTATCCCATTTACTTATTAGATTTAGGTCCTGCTTTTTGTTCAGGAGCTACATAATACCCCCTGCTCCCATTTTTCTTTGCAACATTATAAGGTAGATTTGGCTGAGATAGATTGACAGGCCCAAGCGAGTTTCCACAGTTTAAGGTGGTCTTGAACCTGGGTTTTTTCAGTGCAAGTTTAATTTTTATATCACACAGCTTTACTTATTTAAATGAATATAATATAAATTTATATAGTGGTAATAGAAAGAAAAACCTAAAGAGGCAGTGAAGAGGATTCTTATTTTAGTACTTTAAACCTTTGGATGCTGCCCATCTAAACCAACTTTTCTCTAGGCAGTTTGCCATATGTTAACATCATGCAGACATGCGTGCACTTATATTGATTAATAAGCACACGGCAGCCAGGGTAGTTAGATAGTCCTGTGTGGCATATATGGTTAAAATGGACGGAATATGCATAATGCAGAATCTGAGGGCATTAATGCCAGCAAAAAAGTATGTCCATATACACTGAAGTGTCACACCTTCTCCATAAGGATTATGTGAAAGGCAGTTCCTTGCTCAATTTGGAAATTATACTTTTATTGGTGAAGCCTATACACATGTCTTCGTTGCAGCCCCACAGTACAATAGCACTGATTCATATTTTGTTAATATTTAGAATCAGCTGTTCTGGATTTTTTTACAAGTACTAGTCTAGTTAAGTATCCTTAATCTCTACTTGTTCAATTGCATTCTTTATTTTAAGTACATTAGGTACATTTCTGTTTGTTCAATGTTATTTTGTTACTGTCAACCCTTATTTCTAAGCCAGTATTTCTCCGTCTCCACAACTTTAAGCTGTGCAAACTTCGGTTCCCAGAATTCCACCAGTCACTGGCTGGAGGAATTCTGGGAGTGGAGGTCTGCACGGCTTAAAGTTGTGGAGGTTGAAAAACACTGCAAATTATTGAGATATTTTTTGAAGTAGCAGTGAACCTGATCTACACTCTTCATGGCAGTTTCTACATCCCTGTAAGCTGCTTGGCTTTCGTTTCCTTCTTTGTATAAGCAGCAGGAAATGAATGGGGTCCTCATAGGACTTCTCAGCCTTTGGGTTCAAATAAGCTATTTGTCTCCATCCCACATGTACATACGAGAAGCTCAGCCATGGGAGAGTCATAATCACTTGCAAAAAGTGTTGCTATGCTACATGCTTCGAGCACTGCAACTTGCAGAAGCATTTTAATAAAAGAGAAAAAAAAGATACCTTCATTTGAATGCATTATAAACACACACACACACACAAACAAAACTAGACAATGACATACAATGATGTGGAGATTATCTTTGTGTGAGAGTGTGTGAGTGTGGGCATGCACACACTTGTGCTTTGTAAGTGTAACTTTCTTTTTATTCTGTAGACAGTAGGAATGAGGGGAACTCAGGTAGATAGGGAAGGAGGGAGGGAGAGAGAGAGGGAGAGAGGGAGGGAGATTTGGTAGATAATAAGCAAACAAAGAAACTGATCAATGGGTAGGAGACTGAATTCATTTTTTTAACTCTGCTCAGGCTTGAGGGAGAACTGCACGCTTGTGATATTTCAAGGCCAGTAGAAATCAAAATTATTAGAGACCTGCTTCAGATTTATTGATGCAGGGTTATGGGGTGGGGGAACCAGGTGTAATAGATCTAAATGGCTAGAGAATTTATAATCAGCCTTCTTAATTCTTGTTTATCAAAATTAAGATAAACAGAGAAGTTACAGTTAAGCATATGCTCACAGTATCAAGCTTCAATAATAAAAAGACTATAGAAGGCTGAGTTCTTACAAATGTTGAGCATTTTTCCAAAATAAATGTGATTGTGGTTAGAGAATTTAAAAACTACACAGTAAGTTTAATTTTTTTTTAAAAAAAAATGTTTAGCCTTTTTGTATACTTTCCATAGTATGGTGTATAGTAATGCTATAGTCTTATCATTTTCCCAAAGAACATTTTTTTTTAAAAAAAGGAAGATATAGAACTACTTGACATTTTGCGTTGTGAGGTTTTTGATTTTTTTTTTTATGAAGCCACTGAGTTAGAACATGTATTTGTAAAATGAAAAGTTAATTTAAAAATGGAGCAGAATCATTTCTGGCATAGTCAGATTCCCAGCATGTGATATTTTTTCTGAATCATTTCAGGAGCAAAGTCATATACTGTTTGAAAGAAATATAAAAAGATTGAGAGGAACATAATGTATGAAAAGGCTGGGCTATTCTGTCAGCATGTGTAAACTGTTCAGTTTATCAATATGTCACAGAACATCTGGGACACCATGTGAGGATTCCTGCAGCCGTCTGATGGTTCTGAAGTTGATCATAAGATGTCATTTTTGTAGGCATAATTATATAAAAACTGTCAAGGCATATAAGCCAAAGTAATGAAGTAATTGGAAAGTGTTTTAAATATCTGCCACTGCATTTGTTTCCAGAACATACACTAGAATTTCTTTCAGTCTCTCATTAAAATTTCAGTGTTTGTTTCTGTCATGTATCAGTAGTAACAGAAGTTAAAGCAAGCAAAATGTGCCTCTCCCCTTAATATAATTTTAGGTTTTCCACACTCCCAGAGGAAATTGAATATGTGCAGTTTTTTTTTTCTTCTCTTCTTTTTTTAAAAAGTCATAGAGATTAACCATATGATTCATTAACTGACATCTCAAAATGTTTAATAAAGCAAGAAAAGCCCAGATGTGTAAAGCAAAGCTAAAATGAATACAAAATTAGCTCATTTTTTTCTATCCTGAGACTTTCTCAATATTTGGTAAATTATGTGCTTTCAAGCTCTATACAATGTATTCTTTTCTGGAATGGATGGAAACTAAAAATAATATAGGGGTAATTGGAAAATTATGCATACTGGAATTTAATATATTCAATTATATTAATTATATTATACACAAGCTCTTCCTAAATAGTCACTTTAATCCTTAAAAAGTTTTTTTCAAATAAAATTGTGATGTAACCAATCTAATTTCTAAAGGTAACATAACACATAGATGTGGATTAAATGAACCGTTAGATATATGTCAACAAGATGTCAGGAGCAGACATCTTATCCATATCTCTTAAGATCCTTTAGCTTTCCAGGTCCATATAATTAGCCTACTAAAGAACTGGTACTGGTAAATTTCACAATTTTTATAAGTCTCAAATCTTTAAGAAAATGACAGACCAGAATACCTTAAATATTTATAGTTAGGACTGTCCTTTTCAAAGAGATTCTTGGAATCTATTTTCAGAACATTAAAGTAGCCATGTTGTTTTCCAAATTCATAAGTCTGTTTCAGAAGCTGCTCTTAGTTGTTTCTGCAAGCATATACATATGCAACTCCTTTGTTTTCATGTGTGTATGGAGCAGAATCAGGTAACATAATGACAAAGTGGTGATTGTGTCTATGCATCCTTGAGGAATCAGGATAGACTTAAAAATCACTTCTCAATTTCTTTTTTCTTTCTACCTTCATTTTCTTCTTCTGATGAAATGTGTTGGTAGTAATTTTGTGTATTTTGGGGAGGGACTTGTTAATTCCTTCAGCTGAAACCAATTTGCAGTGGTACACAATTTCAACCATTGTTAATTCAGTTACTCAGATCCATTTTCTATATTGACCCTGGTTACTCAGTTTTCCTAACTTTCTGTTCCATGACATTAACTGCTATTTTCTTTTCTATTGACAGGTCTTACTAAATATATATTTGTGTGTATGTCTGCATCCATTATATATAAACAGTTAAAGCAAATATATGCATATATTTAGTTAGTTAATTAAAGCATCAGAATGCATCTACATGCAGGCACACTAAGCAGATTATTAAAAGAAATATTTTCTTTCTTCACTAGTTTTCTAATGTGTTTTAGGGTTAGCTTTACAATAAATGCTGTAAAAGCATCTTCTTCTTCTTCTTCTTGTGCCATATCCGTTATCGGACATTGGCAATCATGTTGGCGATCCTGTTTTTATCAGCAGCTGCACGAAAAAGTGCTGCTGAGTTTTGTCCAAACCAATCCCTTAGATTTTGAAGCCACGATGTTCTTCTTCTGCCTGGACCTCGTTTGCCTTCAACCTTTCCCTGGAGGATTAAATGAAGTATGCCGTATTTTTCTGGGTGTCGCATCACATGTATGAAATATTCTAACTTTCATTTTTTAATTGTTTTGATGATTTCCCTTGGCTTTCCCAGGAGGCTTATCACCTCCTCATTTCTGATCTTGTCAACCCTGCTTTTTTGTGTGTGTAAAAGCATAATGGTTGTAATCCTTGCCTTGAAAATAGAAGGTTGCTGATTTGAAATTGAGCATTTTTAATTACCATTCCTCTTTCCTTGAGCTTCCTACTTGTCCCCCCCATTTTTTTTAATTAGTCCAGCATTGTATCTTTTCATTGTTTTCTCCAGTCATCTGAAGTAGAAGGGTTTCATCCTTAGTTCTCAAATAGCTAAAATAAACTATGGGCCCTCTTGACTTACCAAAAATGAGTGGAGGATTAATAGGGGTCTATTTTTGCTCTCCAGAAATGTTTGCACATCTGTTCTGGTGATGGAACAATGGGGCAGTATAAGTGTTTAGTCTCTTCACTTCTTGCCTCCTCATCCCAGATTAAAGAAAGAAGAACAGTTTTGTTGTTACTTTTCTGAAAAAAGACAAGTAAAAAAAAAGATGTCAAAAAATAATGGATAGGTAATCTAATAATGTGTGGAAGAGGTTGAATATTTAGTCAATTCTAATAATGGCTTTAATAAGTGAGCGTGTGTGAGTAGAAGTGAATAATAAATACATATGTATGCAGTCCTATCTCATTAATTGAGCACTTTAAATTCTCATTTTTCTAAATTTCATATTGGAATACTGATTTTTGAATTGAAAGGTTACTTAAAGCTTAGATAAAGGTAGTAAAATGTAGATGACATTCATCTAAAACAGGGGTGTCAAACTGCCGGCCCGCTGGCTGGATGCATCATCCGGAAGCCGCGCCCACCCCATTGCCAGCAATGGCAAAACTGTCCTGATATGTTGCACAACGTCACATGACGTTGCAAGTTTGACATGTCTGCTCTAGAGTATATAGGAGACTTGATATTAATTTAGAAGTGGTACTTTGCTTTTTTTGCTGCTGCTTCTTTTTTCAGTAAGAACTGTGAAGAGGGCATAAATATATCTCATATGTATTCAGATTGCTTTGGCTGGAGTGACTTTTTTCCTAGATAGCTGGTGCAGTTTGGACTATGTTCAGAACATATGGGAAAAGAAACAACAAATGTCTTCTTAATGGTGTTGTAATTGCCAATCTCATTTAGTGTAATTCTATTTATACTTAACAATTGAGTGGTTTGCTTATTGTTTTTTTAAAGTAATGTATGATTTTGGGGACAGTGGATACTTAAAACATGGTAATTTATACTGGAAAATGAGTTTAAAAATCCAGTTTCCAATAGTGGGGAAAATCTTGTTTGCTTAGCCCCATCTGGTCTGCTAAAATAAAACTTAAGACAGAGAGAAAGATTTAAAATACTTTTAAAATACTTTTAAAATGCTTTTAAAATACTTTTTATTTATTTATTTATTTATTTTATTTGATTTATATCCCGCCCTTCTCCCAACGGAAGCCAAACTGAGGACCTCGAGTCACAGCATTAAAATACACATTCTACCTTTTCTCAAAGTCATTTCTTTAATATTTTTTAATCAGAAAATAAATACATATTTTATTAAAATAGTATACACAACTTTAAAATGTTAATTGGCTATTGCTTATCATCTTTGTGAGATAATATTAAAATATTATTAAAATATTGTATAATATTTAAAATATTTATAATATTTATTAACTCTGAGGGACAGAAGTTAGATTTCCACCATCCACTTTGCCCTTCAATTATGATGCAGCAGAAAAGCAAATATGAAGTGCAATTGGAAAGGAAATGGAGAGAAAATTATATGAACAGTTCAAATATCATAGGTTAATATGATCATTACATACAGCTCCTTCAATAATGTAGTTCATCAAATTCTGGATATTTCATAATCAATTTATTGATGCTAAATTATGCTTTAATTTAACAGATTATTTGTTTGAAGTAAATGGCCAGTTTTGATTTACTATCTACACAGAAATTAAAGATGGCTTTTTGAACACATCATTACAAAACGTATCTCTATAAATCTGCATTTATAATTCAGTCTATATATGCTACTAAAACTCTTGTTCCTGTAACCTTTAACTAGGTGAAATAGTATATCTTAGTACACTAATATTTGAGCCAAAGTACCTCAAATGGGCTAACTTATAGAATGTGTCCAAAATTCAGAATGCACGACTCCTCTCGAATTAAAATTGGCAAATTTTATAAAACATTTTGTGACATAAAAATTGTCATAAAATAGTTTGACATAATAGAAAATGTGATAAAAGATTTATTGTGCTGATGTTTGACTGTACTACACAGTTCAGTGTGGGCTATTTTCAAGGCAGAAACATCCCGGAATGTATTCCAACTTTTCCAGTGAATGCAGTACATTAGAAGCTCTGTCACTGTTGAAGGTGTTGAGGAATCTGCTAAGGAAATATCTCTCAAATGACCCACTGGTGTTCATGGACTGTCTAGTCTATTACAAATTTGCACTCATTTGGAAGCACCATCAGCAAAATGCAAAGTGTAACTGAGATTCAATTCTTTTTCTTTGGGTCTGGCCTAAGCACGGTGGCAAAGAAGTCAGTTATTGAATGAATGAATGAAAATAATGAAAATAAATGAATGAATAAATGAATGGAAATAATGAAAATGAATGAATGGAAATAATGAAAATGAATGAATGAATGAATGAATTTGTTAGGTTTCAATACATGGCATACATATCTCAAAATATTTATCACTGACAAAACTTTAAAATGCATAGAGTAGGAAAAAATATCTAGAATATACACATCTTAGTTCTCCATTAGAATTGGAGTTTTGTTTTTTTTCAATTTCTTTCTGGCTCAAAGGTCAGAGCAATAATGCAAGAAACTGCAATGTTTAGTTTACTTTTCTCCTGTTATCTTCTGTGTTTGTGTTCATGGGTATGTGTGAGAACGATAGCACAAAATATAAGTAGGACAGTAATAGTATTTAGATTTTCTTTTCCATTTATGAAGATCTATTATGGTTTCTGGGTTTTTTTTAAATAATTGGACAGAACATTGGATAGAATTCCAATTGTGGGAACTGGAAGGGAGGCAGGAAGACCACCATTATTATTACAAAGACAGAATTATTCTTCTGCAAATATTTCAGTAAATATGTTTTAACCGTCTAATTCAAGATGGAAGAGTGGCTAATGGTGATAATATGCAGCTAGGTAGAAAATTAAGTCTTTTAGTCAATATACAACATAACATCTTCTGTGTAACTCCAGTGATGAATGTTAGCAGTAACATACTTATTTCTGCAAAAAAATGTTTTATAAATAAACTGCCTTTATAAAGTCAATGAAGCTACCATAAGTAGATTATTGCCTATAGTTCTGATTACCAAATTTCAAAAAGGGCATTATAGAAATGATAGATGTACCAACATTGATTATAGGAGGGGATTTCCTTTTCTTTAAAGATGTCTATGAATGAATATTGATACTGAAATAATATATATATTATATGTGTGTATATAAATTTGAAGCAATAGGAAAGTTGATAAAATCATGTAATATATACATAGAGAATTCAACATACTCGAAATTTATAATTGTTGTATTTTCAGAGGTTTCCCCTCTCCCCAGTTATGGTAGAGTTAGGGTTAAAGTAATCCAAAAATGTCCCTCCTATAATGTTTCATCCTAAGTTGACCTCCTGCATCCTTCCAGAAAGTTGGAATATGACTGGAAGTTACGTGCCTCTGATATAGGCAAAGTATGTATGTGTATGAATTTTGTTCTGTTTTGGTTTGTTTGTTTGTTTTGGTCTTCTCACAGATTTGCTACTCATGATGGTTTCTTACCATTCACTAGTTCATAGCAGTATGCTGTTGAATATAACTTGTTGATAATCCATGTGCATTCTTTATGGACTGTGTACAATCATTTAGCGATTTTACTATTAGGGAACACAAAATTTCAGAGAGAATCACAATCAATGGATTCACACTCAGCTGATCCAGAAAAAAAAGCAGATCCTGAATTTGAGGAAAATGCTGGGAAGAAAAAAAGAATTCAGCACAAATATTCCCTGAAAAAATCCAGTCAGGTTGTGTAACAGGAGTATATTGTTCCTAAGTGAGTTCTGTGATATGTTTAACTGTAGCCATGCCAAGTATTACCTGAAAACATTTTCAAGAGGAAATTTATGCAGACAAACCTAAACATGTATATTTGTTGACAAGAGAGCTGTAAATATTATTCTGTGTTCTGGGCAAAGAAAGATGCTAATCGGTAGCTCATCTTCAGCTCAATAGGAAGGTGACAAGAAAATTCACAGTTCCCTTGTCAATATGAAGCAATTTCACAAGGACTGATATGAATCTTCTTGAATGGTATAAGATCTGCCAACATTTCAAATCATCAGAACTATATTTCCCTTGATAATTGTCATTAATTTTCCATCATGTTCAGTCTGTAATGGATTATTTCCTTTGGCAATTGAGACAGTTGAGGTATATATAAAGATCTAGTAAAAAAAACTTAGTTTCCTGTTCTAATTAAAAATTATACAGAGGGTTGCTTACTTTGCTAGTCTTTGCTTTATCATGCAGAAATCATGTTATACTCACTCTGAAATCTGGAGAAAGGATACCAATTCATTTCCAGGTATAATATAACTTGCTGCTTATTGCTTTTAAATTCTGAATAACTTATATCCAAGATGCCTGAGGCAATGCCTTCTTCTGCAAGGTTTATCATACTAGATCACATGGAAAGGCATACTTGTGGTAACTGTTGGTTCATTTACCTACCTCATGGGGGCAAGCTTTTTCCATGGAAGAGATGTACTATATATGGAACTTCCTTCTCTGTTGGATAGCAATAATAACAATAACAAAGAAGACACCAGTGACTAGTTAATAACTGGCAAAACATATCTGATTCAAAAAGATCTATGAAAGGAACAGCATAAGAAAACTATAGGCTGATAACATGCTTGTCTGTAATGTTAAAACAAATCTTGTCTAAAATGCTAATAAAATCTCACATTTATGTGGATGATCTGAAACTTTATGGAAAACCAGAAATCGAAATCCAGATATTTAACTCCCAGGCCTTTCAAAATCCCAGTAGGGTGAGAATCCCGAATCTCAGGGTTAACCTCAGTCCTGAGGTATGTGACTTCCTCCCATAGAGGCTTTTAAGAATACTTTGAAATGATATGAAGGCCTTGGTCAGGGGTGTCAAACTGCCGGCCCATAGGCCGGTTTCATCATACTGAAGCCGTGCCCACCCCATTGCCAACAATGCAAAAAGAGTCACGATGCGTCGTGACATGTCACATGACGTGGCGAGTTTGACACCCGTGGCCTTGGTTGACTGGTTGGTTGGATGGATGGATGGTTTCTATTATTAGTTGACATTTTATTCACACTGTTACTGATTGGAAAGTGGAAGGAAAGGGAACGTAGATGTTATCCTGGCCTAAGCTTCCTCCTTTCATTTGCCTTTTTCATTCACTGCTCTATTCTCATACATACATAAACACATGTAGACTTGTAAGAAGGTTATAATGAAAGAGAGATAAAGTTTGGTCTTAATTTTCTATGGTTCATCAGCTCATCTGATACCACAGAATAATTCTTAGGGGTCCATGAGGAAGTTGGAATCAAAGGAGAAAATAAAGTGTTAGTATAACCTTCCAGCTTAAAAATGCAGCCTTCTAAAACGGGGGTTTCTTTCTCCTTCTCCCTTTCCCTCTTCCTCTTCCTGTGTTTGTGAGTCTCTCTGTGTAAAGGTAAAATAGTCTTAGGAGTTTTTTCATTTTTTTCCCTATTTTTACAGTGTAAAGCTTATCAAAATATAAAATAGAAATGAAAATGAAAATAGTGGGAAAATGTAGGGTAAAGGGGGACTCTTTTTGACTCTTTTTAACCCAGTAGAATAAAATAGCATACCTCAACTTTTTACTTTTTATTTTTACAAACTTAACCTGCAATGGCCAATTCTATAACAACAAATTCATCTAACTGGCAAAACCCCAAATCAAAATTTTGGTTTTTTTCCATCCAACGCACATAGTCCAATAATGCTTTCCAAGTAGAAACAAAGTTGGATGTAGTCTTTTCTTTGATTAGAGCAATTAATTTAAAATGGTGATGAAGTTTAAAGTACCTAAGTGCTCCTTTATATCCCTTTTTTTCCTATTGAGGGATGGAATTAAGGAGCAAAATGTGTCCCTGTGTCAAATCTCAGGAGATAAAAGTCTCCTGCATCAAATTAAGTGTTGGGATCTGGAAAATAACTGATGATCTATTATGACAGAGAATCATATCTGCCAGTAGCCAAGATGAGGGATCTTTGTGCCTCCTGCTTCCAATCAATCAAAAAGTCAATTTTCATTAAAATGTAGTAATTACAGCTATAGTTTTTTTTTAAATTATTAATGGTTGAATAACAGGTGTAGTTATCAAAATTCCTATTTTAATTGTTTGTTACATCTGAAAATACCACAATTTTGAATACCATCCAAATATGTCTATTTCTGGGCTGAGATTTAACCTCTGGAGAAAAAAAAGTTTAGATAATGTTAAAGTTTGCTCTGAGTGGAACAGCTTACTGTATAAACCCAGTAAAATAAAGTGCAAGGGACAATAGTTGTTTAGTACACAGGTTGCTAAATATGATTGATTGTTAATCTGTATTATTTGTAATTCCTAGGCAATTTCCAGAATTTAATGGGCAAAATGAATATAACATCTAAAATAGTGTTGAATAAGGCTCTGCAAGTTTAAGTGGATTTAATTTACGTGTTAGGAAGTATAATTTGACATTTCAGCCAGGGACAACAAAAGCAGTGTTAAAATGTTCTTAATAGCATTTTAAGATACAGGCTAATTAGTCTGTACGTAATTTGCCTCTAAATTAGGTATTGCCACACAGAGTCTAAAATGTAATGTAGAATTTTTAGTGGTTGGTTCCAAGATGAAGTTGAATTACCAGAAAGCCAGAACAGGGGGAATTTAAAAGGAAGCATTAGTATTATAATCAACTTGCCGAGTAATAATATGGTTATAAAATTCAAAGAAATTCTGTTTATTTGTTCAGCAAAAATAGTACAGAAATTAAAGGCCTTATTCATTAAAATGCATCTACTAGTTAAGTAGGGTTGTTTTTATGGTTGATAATTATACTTAGGAAAGTATAAAATATGCTTTTTAAGGAAAGGGAAAATTTGGTAATTTATCAGAACTTTATTATATTAATTAAAGAATACTGAATTAATGCAGGGCTAAAATGCCACAAATATATAACCATCTAATATATTATTCAATGAGCAATTTTGTAAGTCATGTTACTTCTTTTTATTTCTTCCAATGCAATGGAATAGTAGTAGTAGTAGTAGTAGTAGTAGTAGTAGTAGTAGTAGTAATAAAGTTGGAAGGGACCTTGGAGGTCATCTAGTCCAACCCCCTGCTCAGGCAGGAAACCCTATACCATTTCGGACAAATGGCTGTCCAGTCTCTTCTTAAAACCTTCCAGTGTTGAAGCATTCACCGCTTCTGGAGGCAGGTTGTTCCACTGGTTAATTGTTCTAACTGTCAGGAAGTTGCTCCTTAGTTCTAGGTTGTTTCTCCCCTTGCTTAGTTTCCACCCGTTGCTTCTTGTCCTGCCTTCAGGCGCCTTGAAAAATAGCTTGACACCCTCTTCTTTGTGGCAGCCCCTGAGATATTGGAACACTGCTATCATGTCCCCCCTCGTCCTTCTCTTCATTAAACTAGACATACACAATTCCAGCAGCTGTTCCTTATATGCTTTAGCCTCCAGTCTCCTAATCATCTTTGTTGCTCTTCTCTGTACTCTTTCTAGAATCTCAACATCTTTTTTACATCGCGGTGACCAAAACTGGATGTAGTATTCCAAGTGTGGCCTTACCAAAGCATTGTAAAGTGGTATTAACACTTCACGTGATCTTGATTCTATCCCTCTGTTAATGCAGCCTAGCACTGTGTTGGCTTTTTTGGCAGCTGCAGCACATTGCTGGCTCATATTTAGATGATTGTCCACTAGGACTCCGAGATCCCTCTCACAGTTACTACTATTGAGCAAGGTACCCCCTATACTATATCTGTGCATTTGGTTTTTCTTGCCTAAATGTAGAACCTTGCTTTTTTCACCATTGAATTTCATTTTGTTAAATAGCGCCCAGTGTTCCAGTCTGTCCAGATCCTTCTGTATCTTAAGCCTGTCTTCTGGAGTGTTGGCTATTCCTGCCACTTGGTGTCGTCTGCAAATTTGATGAATTCCCCATCTATCCCCTCATCCAAATCGTTGATAAAGATGTTGAAGAGCACTGGGCCCAGAAAAGAGCCCTGGGGCACCCCACTACACACTTCCCTCCATGTAGATGCGGTTCCATTGAGGACCACATGCTGAGTACGGCCGCTCAGCCAGCTACGGATCCATCTGGTGGTGGTGCTGTCTACCCCACATTTTTCTATCTTGTCAAGTAGTAGGTTGTGATCTACTTTATCAAATGCCTTACTGAAGTCCAAGTAAATTATGTCCACAGCATTCCTCTGATCCACTAATTTTGTCACTTGGTCAAAGAATGCAATAAGATTTGTCTGACATGATCTATTTTTGAGAAACCCATGTTGGCTTTTAGTAATGACTTTGTTTGCCTCTAGGTGTTCACTGATTCGTTGTTTGATTATCTTTTCCAGGATCTTCCCAGGTATTGAGGTCAGGCTGATAGGTCTGTAATTTCCTGGGTCCATTTTTTTCCCTTTTTTGTAGATGGGAACTACATCGGCTCTTTTCCAGTCTTCTGGTAGTTCCCCTGTACTCCAGGATCTTTGAAAAATATAGTTCAGTGGTTCTGAGATCACATCTGCCAGTTCCTTGAGAACCTTGGGGTGTAATCCATCTGGTCTAGGTTGGACAGGTGCTCACTTACCATTTTCTTGCCTATCTTAACTTGTGTTTCTATTCTGTTTTTATGGCACTATTTGGCATCCCTTTGTGTAAAGACAGATGCAAAAAACCAGTTAAATAGTTCTGCTTTCTCCCTGTTGCTTGTCACCTTCTTGCCACTTTCACCCACTAATGGACCAATCATTTCCTTCACCTTTTTCTTGTTTTTTACATGTTGGAATATTGGAAATTGGAATATTGGAAATAAATTATGTAAAGGGACTTTTGACTGTGTATTATTAATGCTGATTATTCTGATGTAAGCTCTCTTGTTTATATGATCAAGAGAAGAACTTTTGCTACTCACCCTATGCTTCTTAGTCATATGCATATATATACAAATCAGATATAACAATGAGGGCAAACAGAAACACGTAGTAAGAGTAGAATTCAACTAAGCTTCAATGGGGAAAAAAATACCTTCAGATTTACTATTTGGTTATAAAAGAAGATTTCTGCCTTGCCTCTCCTGTTCATCTCCCACTCACTGTTAACATAGAATTTGTAATATACACACTTAAAGAAAACCAGCTTCTTGTAAGCAGCAGTTACTCGCTTCTATTTAATAGTGATAACTTCAAACTTAGCATGATCTATTGGAATACATATCTGGTATTTGTTTATTTTTGATCTTATTATTTGATTTACTATTATTTGATTTACTAGTTATTTTTTATAAATAACTCAAGGTGGCAAACATATCTAATACTCCTTCCTTCTCCTGTTTTCCCTACAACAACAACAACCCTGTGAAGTGGGTTGGGCTGAGAGAGAATGACTGACCCAAAGGCATCCAGCTGGCTTTCTTGCCTAAGCTGGGACTAGAACTCACTATTTCCTGATTTCTAGCTTGAAGTTTTAACCATTAGGACAAACTGGCTCTTGGTCATTGTATTCTTTCCCACTGTCATAGCTCTTCTGGGTTCCTTCCTTGGAAGAGAATTAGCGGATCAGAGTGAAGAACCACGTTTGCCTATTGTGACCTAGAGCTGAGGTCACAGAACAGGCCGAAACAGAACTTGTCTCCATGATCCCTCTGAATTCTTCAGCTCCAATCTCTGATGCTCAGCCTCCAAGCTATAAGTAACGCCATCACCATTTAGAGATGTAACCATGTGCTGAACACTAAGAAAACACTGAACTCAGGATGGAGTTTCTGGTAGAAACAGTCTCTTGGGAATCAAAACGATGATGAGCATTAGCTGAATCTGGGAGGGAGACATAGGCTGGATTTTTTTTTTTAATGAAGTATCATGATTGGAATCAGTGCCTGCAGTATTCTCCTGGGTATTTCAGCCTTCACTGGGGCCACAGCCACTCTTCTAAATTGACCTTTCTTATAATGCTTAGTTTTATATCTTCGGTTCTTTAGGCATTGAATGAGGCAGAGTGTTCAAACAGCAACAAGTTTATTAACTCAGAACAGAAGCAGCCCTAAAGGCTGCTGCACAGCTATTTATACAGTTAGCCTCTAGGTCAGTGTTTCTCAACCTTGACAATTTTAAGGCATGTGGACTTCAACTCCCAGAATTCCACAGCCCAGAATTCCACAGCCAGCAATGCTGGCTGTGGAATTCTGGGAGTTGAAGTCCACATGCCTTAAAATTGTCAAGGTTGAGAAACACTGCTCTAGGTGGCAACCAATAGGTTTAAAGTAAGAGTTTTCCGCCCTAAACCTCAGTAACAGCAACTGTATTGGCTTTCAGTAACAGCAACTGTTAAACAATACAGCAATGTAGGTCAGACATTAAACAAGTGATTTAAAACAGTTGTGGCCACTTACTGTCTTTGGATTCACAGCTGGCTGGAATAACTCCTTGGCACTACCTCTAGAACAGGAATCAGCAGTCCTTTTCTTTCAACAGCCAGATCCTGTCTGATCTCTGCTTCTGCAGCCATGGCTGGCAGTTCGGCAGGCCAAGGAGCATGGCAGCCATTTGACAGTGCTCGTCCACCAGCAAGGACACCATTGATAGGCTGCTGCTATCCAGGATTCCCTGCTCCTGCCCCTCACCCTAGGAGCTCAGCTGAGGAGGGCCATATATAAACAGAAAGTTAACCAGGTTTGACTTGCAGGCCATAGTTGGCTGAATCCTGTTCTAGAACTTTGTTAGTTGACTGTCTTCCTTCCTCCACATATTTCTCTTGTGTGACAGAACACCTCCATTTGCTTAATCTTACGGAAAGTTCCAGGATAGAAAGGATGCTGAACAATGTTTGTTGTAATGGGAGGATAAATCACAATTAAATATATTTTATTATAATCTATATGTTATATGTACTTACCTAAGATTCAGAATATTCCCCTGGGATCAGAGGGCCCCATCACATTAGCCTTTTGTAAGGCATTTAAAATCTGGCTGTTCCCCAGGCTGTTCCTCCAGGCATTTGGTCTGGGATATTAACCATCTATGCTGATTAAGTGGTTGTTGATGTGTTGTTGCCTGGTATTTTTCCTGGATGTTGGTTATTTGATGGTTTATTATTTCATGATATTTAGGTTTTAGCTTTGCATGCTACCCAAAGTCAGTTGCTGACATGGACAGTCATATCATCAATCAATCAATTGGGCAATGGTCAAAAATACTGCTTTTGAGTTAAAAGGAAGAAAGTGGGTGCAGGATGAAAGTTTATGAAGAGGACTGAAAGCTGTGAATAGTGTATTATGATAAGCATATTACAAAGGGGCATTATCAATAGTCATCCTTAGAGCATAGCTACAGCCTCCTATGTATTTGTTTGTTCATCAAAGCAATATGAAATAAATGACAAAAATATTAGTTGGCTATTTGGTACAATTAGTGAAATCACATCTTGGATTCCAAATTGCAGTAATATGGTAAAAGTTTTGAAATCTCTTTACTATTACACAGTAGTTTAGATTTTTGCAAGATTTAAATGAGGCATCAGTTTAGTATTGTTACACAATCACAAAAGAATGAAGTCCAACCCCCTTTGAATGCCATTGGCCCTGATCTAGTTCTGTCCAGGTGGAAACCATTAGTCTGAAAAGATTCCTGTGCATAGGTTTAGGAATAAAGCCATAAATTAAAACCTTCATGTTTGGACCTGGTTTTTCACACTTAACAGATACTTTAGCATATGCTTAGTTTGTAAACCTTCCTGTATTATAACTTCTTTTCTCAAAATAGAGCAATTTTAAATTGCATGTTGCATCCGTCATAAAATATATCAATGCAGTTAATTAGTATATACAATTAGGGTCAAATTGTTTAAAAGTGGCTTACATAGATTATATTTGCTAGGACTAATAAATACAGAACAACAGAGTAACAGAATTGGAAGGGACCTTGGAGGTCTTCTAGTCCAGGGCTTTTCAACCAGTGGTACGGGTACCACCTGTGGTACATTGGCACCTGGCAGGTGGTACGCGACCATCCTAGAAAAGTGGTAGCAGGGGAGGGGAATGAGCTGAACCGGTGGCAGCACCGCACAAGCCTGAGCGAGAGATGGCTGGGGCTGCAGGGCTGTCAGGGCTCAGTGGAAACGCCAGGATCAATGCCGCTTTCCAGCTGATTGGCACTTCTTCGGGGCTGTCAGGGCTCAGCGGAAGCACCAGGATCAGCGCCAGGCTCCAGCTGGAGCTCAGTGCTGATCCTGGTGCTTCTGCTGAGCCCAGAAGAAGCACCAATCAGCTGGAATGTTGCAGCATCTCCAGGGTCTTGTGATTTACATTCAGATGCTTGGCAACTGATTCATATTTATGATGGTCACAGTGTCCCAGGGTCATGTGAAGTGACCAAAACCTGCTGCAACCACCCAGCAGACGGGGGGGAATAAAAACCAAACACCCCCCACCCCACCCCCGCTGCCAATCCTCAACAGAAATGCTCACAACAATGAAAACCTCGGACAGGAGGAGGAGCGCCACCAGGTGGGCAGGCAGGTGTCTTGCTCGGCTGTGGCTTGGAGGGTACTTTTTTCAGTGCCATTGTAACTTCGAACAGTCACTAAGCAAACTGTTGTAAGTCGAGGACTACCTGTATTTTATCACTTTTTTTCCTTTTTTGGGGGGGGGGGTCATCATGTTTTTGACACCTTGCTAGTTGACTGGTGGTACTCGGATGCTGCCATATCCTAAAAGTGGTACAATGGGTGAAAAGATTGAAAAGCCCTGTTCTAGTCCAACTCCCTGCTCAGGCAGGAAACCCATTTCAGACAAGTGGTTGTCCAATCTCTTCTTAAAAACTTCCAGTAATTGAGCACCCACAACTTCTGAAAGCAAACCATTCTACTGATTGATTGTTCTAACTGCCAGGAAATTTATCCTTAGTTCTAGATTGGTTCTCTTTATACACTAGGAATACATTGCAATACCAGTGGGCATTGGTATATAGGGAATAAAAATCCTCCCAATCCATTCCCTGTGTTGCCATTTAAAATGTCAAATTGTGAGCTATGAGACATGCTTAAACAGGGCAACTGTCTGTGCTTGTAGACATCTGAAATACAATATACAGTCTCACCCCAATACATTTCCCCCACTCATACTGACAGAAATGGCATACTGTGGAACCTGCTGGTCAAGGAATTCCATCTAGCAGGGTCCAGGAGAAGAACCTTTTCATCCCTGGCTCCCACCTTCTGAATCATCAGGCCCTTTGGGGTGAGATCTGCCCCCATCCTTTTGGCCTTCTGAAAGGTCCTTAAAACCTGTCTCTGAGTATTGGCCTGGGGCCGATAGAGGTATTCCATACTGTAGGCAATGAGAGAAGATTCTACGTCCACCCCATTTGGATTTTGCTTCCTTCCTTAGCCATCTTTATTAAGTTTAATGTTAACATCTATTACTACAATTTTTATATTGTTGTTTTTACTTTGTTATAAGTTGCCTAGAGTTGCCTGATGGTGAGATAGGTGGCATATAAATTTAATAAACAAATAATAAAGAAAACAGCAGAATAAAATGGATTACGAAAAGGAAATGTCAAAGTAGATTCCCAGTCCTGTTGTAAGATTGACTTATCTTATGTCTCTTTCTCTGAGTAAAAGGTGATTCAGTTTACCTTTTGCCTAAATAGATGTTTCCTGTAACTATCAATGTAATAAGCCTATGGAATTATTGGTAGTCAATGAGTGAGTTTTCCTTCATGTTTTTCTTTAAACTATTCATGCAGTAAAATCCATAGTTTAACACAGCATACTTTCCATGCTGTGTGAAGATCTTATTTATGGGCAGAAACTTACTTATGCTGTCAATCCATAATGCTCCATATGCATTCATCATCATTGGCATCCTTCAGTCTCGAGAGACTATGGTATCGTGCTCTGGAAAGAGGTCCTAAAACAGCATCTGGTGTGGCTAAAAAGGCCAATTCGAGAGTGGCAGTCTCTTCCACACTGAGGACAGATACAATCTGTCCCCTGTCCAGCCCCAAGATTTCGCTGGTTCCGGGACTGCCTCTTTGCCTCAGCCTGCCGCACAAGTGTCTCTTCGAATTGGAGAAGGCCATGCTGCGTCTTTAGCCTCCAGGCTGAATGATCAGAGGTCAAGGATTCCCAGCTGTCAATGTCCATTTCCATGGCCTTCAGATCCCTCTTGCAGATATCCTTATATCGCAGCTCAGGTCTCCCTTTGGGGTGCTTTCCCTGCACTAGTTCTCCATACAGGAGATCTTTCGGAATCCGACCATCAGCCATTCTCACGACATGCCCAAGCCAGCATAGACGTCGCTGTTTCAATAATGTATACATGCTAGAAATTCCAGCACATTCCAGGACTGCGCTATTTAGGACTTTGTCATGCCAGGTGATGCCGAGAATACGTCGGAGACAGCGCATATGAAAGGTGTTCAGCTTTCTTTCCTTCCATACATAAAGGGTCCAAGACTCACTGCAATACAAGAGTGTGCTCAAGAGGCAGGCTGTATAGACCTGGATCTTTGTATGTTCTGTCAACTTCTTATTAAGCCATACTCTCTTTGTAAGTCTGGAAAATGTGGTGGCTGCTTTAACAATACGTCTATTCAGTTCAGTATCTAAAGAGAGAGTGTCGGAGACAGTTGAGCCGAGGTACACAAAGTCATGGACAACCTCCAGTTCTTGTGCAGAGATTGTAATACAGGGAGGTGAATCCACGTCCTGACCCATGACTTGTGTTTTTTTCAGGCTGATTGTTAGACCAAAGTCTTGGCAGGCCTTATTAAAACATAATTCATATGCATTGATTATTCATAATTGTAATTGCTCAAGGATTTGGGAAGTTTCTTTTCCTCATCACTTGCTTCTATTTTTTTAGCTGACTATGCTGAAGTAAACCATGAGGGGAATTATATGTGTTTTTGTTGGTCTATGACTCCTTCGTAATAAATTAATCCTTGTTTAAATATTAACTCTGAATTTTATTAGAATTTTTTTTCTATTTTTTTATTTTTTTACTGTACTTTAAGATTGGGAAGGTCACAGTGCTTTTTTATATTTTAAATGTATAATTTTACCAAAATAAAATAAACTATGCAAGCATAGTAGCTTTGAATTAATCACAAGATTTTGTGATTCTTATTTCTTACAGCATACTTCACTTTTATGATCAGACTCATATAGTTCTGTGAAAATATTTGGTGAAAATCGTAATTACTATTAGTATTACTATGAAACATTGCATCCTTTAAAGTGTAATATTATTACATCTATTACAGTAGGATACTTTAATTTGAATTTCCCCCAACTTGGAAGAAATGAACTGAAAGGCAAGAAACCACATGTCATCAAAACTGGCAGGGCAAGCTATTGCATGTACTACATATGTAGTATATTTCTACATATGGGTTGAGTAATGAAACATCAACATGCAAACAACCAAGCTCAGAGAGTACCAAATATTCCACAGAACGTAACAGCATTTTTAAAAAAAGAAAAATCCATTTCAGTTTGACTAAATTTTATTTAAATAGTTTATTATGCAGATTATGTAATCCTCATAGAATTAATAGCACCAACTCTTTCAGATGTACAGTATAATACTGTTCAGCTAGTATTATTTCAATGATTTGTTATGTTGAAGTAATAACTAATTTAATATTCTTTTCACTATGACAGGTATTCAGCATATGGCAGTTGACTGGCTTACGGGCAACTTCTATTTTGTGGATCATACTATACATACAATCTTTGTATGCAACTTTAATGGAACAGTTTGTGTGACCCTGATTGATCTTGATCTTCATAATCCCATGGCAGTTGCTGTGGATCCCAGTGTGGGGTAAGATGTTTAGAAATAGAAAATATTTATTTAATATAATATTTATATTTCCATGTGAAAAAGAAAAAAAAAGAATTGGCTACTGTAGTTATTTCTCACTTGGTTGTTCTTTAAAATTAAATAAAATGGTTGTTCTTTAAAATTAAATAAAACTTGTATTGATTTGAACAAAAAATTATCTGAATCTCTCTCTCTATCTCTCTATCCATCTCTATCCATCATTTTATATAAAATACAAGAGAAAGAGATGGTGTGGTAGAATATTTATCAGGCCATATCCAAAGCAGCAAGCAGTTAGACTGATCCCTTAAAAAAATTACAAATGTATAGTTTTGAATAATAGTTACCTTTCTACACTACACAGAAAATCTGGTTTTGAAATGTGATGTTGAAAGAAATATATTGTGCATGATATTAAGGAAAAAACATTTTGTTCAGGTTTTATTTTAAAAAAATCTAGTAGTATGACTAAGTTGTTGAACACATTTCTTTTTACCTTAGGTAAAGTACGGCAGCTATTTTTCTAGAATACTGTAATTCTTAAGCCTTACAGGAGCAAGTAGGGGAGAAAAAAATGCATTTTTTAAAATTCAATTTGTGGTTGGTTGCTGGATATAAGAGATCTGCAATGCTATCTCCAATACATTTACTTAACAGTAAGCATCAGTGAAATTGGTGGGATCTATTTGCAGGTGTTTCCAGCTGTGTATGACGATAAAGGTTGGTAAGGGGTATATCTTACCTTCATTTCTGAAATCCACAAATAATATTTATTTCTTCCTCTATCCCTATTGCTATTGTGTGGTTTACAACTGCTTGCATGTTCTTAATACAATAGAAAAGAAGAAAATTCTCTTCCTAACCGTGATTTGAAAGATATTATTTTGAATGTGAGCTGTGGTGATTTTAAAACATGCTTAAATTACAGAGCAATTATAGTGACAGAATTGACAAGATGGAACTTGCTTCCATTGTCCTAATACTAAAAGCTTGCATTAGATATTCTTTTATTGGAGAAATGCACACACATTCTTAGGACCACCACTGGACATTGTATTGCAACCCGGATATGGAAACTCTTGGAAGTGTATTTTAATTTAAACAATGAATAAATATTCAACGTTTGTGGGTTGGCAAAGTCTTGTTTTAGTTTTTTTATATTTTCTTTAGCCTGACTTTATTATTTTTATATATAACTCAAGGCAGTGAACAACTCCTTCCAACTTTTTTCCCCCGCACAACAACAACCCTGAAAAGTGGGTTGAGCTAAGAGAAAGCAACTGGTCCAAAGTTTTCATAGTTAAGGCAGGACTTGAACTCACACTCTCCTGATTTCTAGCCTGGTAATTAAATCACCAGACCAAACTACCACTAATTCCTATGGGAGGTCCTGATATAAAATATTATTCAGATATGCCTCTATAACTGATTTCGGTATAGAATAATATAATATGTCAGAATAGCAGTAGAATTTGAAATGTAATTTCTTAGTTCCTTTGTTAATTCATTTTGAAGAGGAGAGGGGAGCTACAAAGCAGACCTGTTAAGTTAATGTTTCTCAACCTTAGCAACTTTAAGATATGTGGACTTCAACTTCCAGAATTCCCCAGCCAGCATGGTGGGCTAAGGTATTCTGGGAATTGAAGTCCACACATCTTAAACTTGTCAAGGCTGAGAAACACTGTGTTAAGTCATCCTTAGTCCTGCTGATTTTCTCCAGCTAAGCGGAAGATAGAATTTTGTTTTCCTTCCCTGCCTTCCACCCACATTTCAGACCAAAACCCAGAATAATTACTGCCATTTGTCCAAAATACAAAGGCCACTTTATCTGTCAATTGAATTTTTTCTCTCAGATATTAGTATCTTTCAAACTTGGGAAATTTAAGATGTATGGACTTTAACTCTCAGAATTCTCCAGGCAGCCCACTGCCTGGGGAATTTGGGGAGTTGAAGTCCACACAACTTAAAACTACTAAGTTTGAAAGACAGTGATGTAAATGAAGTAGCTTTGGATTAAGTTGTCACATGGAACTCCTGTTGGGAACACCCTAATCCTTCTGAAGAGTCTATTTCCATATTTCAGGTACTATCAATTTTTTTTTTATTTGAATAGTAATCAGAGGAAAATCACCATCACCCTTTTTGGTTATCACCAGTAAAAAAAATCTAATGGGATTACACTGTAACAGACAAAGGACAACATTCATTGTCAACTTTTGTTTATGGGAAGACTAAGACTTAATAAAAGAATAAACATTATTAAAATAACCATCCCAATCTGTTTAAAAAAATGTACTGGCATTATTTAAAAAAAATATTTACCTGATAGATAATTAGAGAGGCATGCATATTCTTAAAAAAAAAAAAGAAAGTTTTGAAAAGGGGAAATATTGTTTCATTATCTGATCACCCTGATAACTACCAGATAGATATGTTAATAATGATTAGTTTACTACATTAAATATGAACAGGTGCTTAATGAAAGAGGTGAGGATTTTGAAGTAGCTATTACATCTATGTTTGCATTGTTTTGTAATACAATTGTAGCAGCTGTATGCCATAAGAATGCATTTAATAAACAGCAAAATATTTACTGAAGAAACAGCTTGTTATCCATATGTGGACTTTTGTCACTCTTTTTAAATCTCTGATTGAATATTAAGATGAATCATCACAATAGGCTTAGCTAAGTGACAAGAACAGCTTGTGTGCAAACCAGGCAAAGGAAGCTGTATAATATAATTTTCGAGCAGAACAACAGATGGTAAACTTTACTTGATCTGACTAGAGTGATGTTCCTAAAGAAATTAGTATAAGTTATATTTAAGATGATTTGTTTAGTAATTCCCTTAACAAAGAACAACAATTTTCAAATCATCCACCAGCTTTTTCAAGTTCTTTTGCTTACATGATATATTTGGTTTTTGTTTGATGAATTCTAAATGATTCATCTCTCAAAGGATGTTGAAGTGTTCTTTGTTTTTTGGTAAGCAAACTTTCTGTGGTAGAATTTAAGAAAATACTCTGTAAATATAAGAAAAATGTGATGCGGAACAATTTAAGAAAAAAAAAATTACTGTGTGGAACATTTATCTTAATGTTTTTCCTAACCTTACAATATTTCTCTATGTACAAAAAATGCAGTATTTTAGAATTAATCTGTGCAGAGAAGATTCAAAGAAAACATAGCTGTTTAGTTTTACATTGAATACCGTCTCAAATAATAGTGACAGATTGGAGGGCTGTTGAGAATTTAGTAGTTGTGGTCGAGTACATGCTTTTAACACCTTCAGTGGTTTTGCTGGTCTTGGATCATTTACATGCCCTGCAATCTCACAATGTTACTGTTAGCATCTGGGCCAATTGATTCCAATTCAGCTGTAGTTTGTTAGCAAATATGCTAAATCCAATTTCCCAGTGGAATTTTGCAAAGCCAATTTGCAAGAAATTTTCACCTCACCTGCCTTCTGGCTCCTCAACAGTTCCGACAAAGACATTGAAGTAAAAATGTTCCACACTATAATTTTTGTTGCACACTTAATAAATTGAATAAACCATTTTAAAGCAAACCATTCCAAATGAATGCCCAGATACTTTAAACAGCCAGTAAATCAATGGGATGAGAGATTGGGGAAAAGAATTGGATACTGAAGCTGGTGATGTTGAGGATAAATTGAGGATTCTAATGGTCTGATAGAATTATTGTAAAATGGAATTATGTAAAAGTATTAGTTATCCCAAGACATCTTCCTATGGTATTGTTATATCATGACAAATTTCAAATGAATAAAGGACAAAGTATGATGTGATATGCTTTGTGAATGATAATGGAAGTAATACTGAATATATGAACAAAAATGGAACTTTACACAATATGGATCATAATCTAGGGTCAATATAATGGAAATATTCTAATCATCTGGAATGAACAAGATTTTACTCTTAAAACTTTTATTTTTGCCTAATATTGCCATTCCTTATGTTATTTGCCTGAAAATAAATGGATTTCAAAATAAAAGAGAGGATGGCAGCAAATAATAAACAACAGACAACATGAGCATTGTTTGACAATAAAAAGGTGGGAATGAAGTCCTACCTTAGACATGAAAGCTGGCTGGGTGACTTTGGGCCAGTCGTGTTCTCTCAGCCCGGCCCACCTCACAGAATGGTTGTTGTGGGGAAAATAGGAGGAGAAAGGTGTGGTGAATATGTTCACTGCCTGGAGTTATTTGTAAAAATAGTAAAGGTGGGATACAAAAAAATAAAATAAAATAATAAAATAAAATAAAATATAAAATAAAATAAAATATAAAATAAAATAATAAAAATGTTGTATAGAAAATGACTATATATATATATGTAAAATTCTCCAAAGTACTTATCTTGGAGTCAGTTCTCAAATGTCTCTTCTCTTTCAAGTTCCATCCTAGGATGTATGTATTTAGAAATAAATAGTTTCTTAGAAGGCAGCCTGCTACAGCTAATGTTTGAAGCCATTTTCTGAACATCAGGAAACTTTCAGAAAAAAAAAAATTCTGAAAGAAAAGGATAAACCCTGCCTCTTAAAAAGGAAAATAAAACCCAATAAGAAAATAGGCTATGTACCTATAGCAAATACATCGATGCAGAGATGTATTGAAGTGTGGAAAAACATCTGAATCAACCCTTGAGAAATCCGGAAATTATCCAACATATAAATATTTCTTTCTGTAACATGAAATGATGGTATCGAATTACACATCTGTAACATTTGAAGCTGTACTGTCTCAATGAAGGGGGTTTTCTGTTTGTTTTTTTACTCCAACTTTGAAGTGAAAATTTATTCCCCAAGCTCTTTGGCATCAAGGCTTTTCACACTGTTAGCCCTTTCCAGCAGTGACTATCTCAATTCCCGTATACAGTAGTAGGGAAAATTCTGTGGGATAGATGGGAGATAGACTGTCAGCTGTTGAAAGAGAAAGGTGAAAAGGGAAGGGAAAGGAAGGCAAAATGGTTGATATAGATGGGGAAGTAGTAACAGTGATATTACAGGCATTGCCAAATAACTACTCCCTGTGCACATTTGCTACTCCAACTATGTGTAACAGCTGCAGTTGAGTTCTTATCTTTTAGTAGTTCAGGATGATGTTTGAGCAATATTGAAGAGAAAATGCAAATTGCCCAGAAATGAAATGTTTTCTGAAACAGTGTAAGTCTCCTTGGTTAAGCTTTCAGATTAATTATGGCATTTTGAAAGGCCATTACTTTTTCTTTAAAAAAGAAAAAAAAATAAGCCAGTCCAGTGATTCATACTAGTGTTTGATATTTTTATGGTAATCATTTAAAATATTTGATTTAAGTTTATTTTTGCCTCAGAATTTATTGTCAGAGTGCTGTATTGTATAGAAACCAACTTTCTAGGTTCTATTCTTTATAAGAATAGAATTTCATTTAATAAAAGTGAAATCTATTTTTATTGGATTTTGCACTGAGTTTATCATGAATAAATACTGTGTATCATTTTTGTGTAATGCATTGGAATAATTGTTCTCATCCATTTCCATCAACGAGAAGCTTGTTACCTATTGTTTCATGTATTAGCTTTTAAGCTATTTCCTTATACATTAAGATAACCAGCAACCATTCCTTATATGTTTTAGCCTGCAGTCCCCTAATCACCTTTGTTGCTCTTCTCTGTACTCTTTCTAGAGTCTCAACATCTTTTTTACATCGTGGTGACCAAAACTGGATGCAGTATTCCAAGTGTGACTTTACCAAGGCATTGTAAAGTGGTATTAATACTTCACATGATCTTGATTCTATCCCTCTGTTAATGCAGCCTAGCACTGTGTTGGCTTTTTTGGCAGCTGCAGCATACTGCTGGTTCATATTTAAGTGATTGTCCACTAGGACACCAAGTTCAGTGGTTCTGAGATCACATCTGCCAGTTCCTTGAGAACCTTGGGGTGTAATCCATCTGGTCCTGGTGATTTGAACTTGTCTAGGCTGGACAGGTGCTCATTTACCATTTTCTTGCCTACCTTAACTTGTGTTTCTAATCTGTTTTTTATGGCACTGTTTTTGATAGTTTGGTCTGTTTTTTCTCTTTGTGTAAAGACAGATGCAAAAAATGAGTTAAATAGTTCTGCTTTCTCCTTGTTGCTTGTCACCTTCTTGCCATTTCCCCCCACTAATGGACCAATCATTTCCTTAACTTTTTCTTGTTTTTTTACATATCGAAAGAAGCTTTTTTGTTATTTTTTATTTTGGTCACAAGCCTTAGTTCATTTTGAGTCTTAGCTTTCCTCACTTCATATTTGAAGGCTCCGGCTATTTGCTGATATTCTGCCTTATTTATGTGTCCCTCTTTCCACTTTTTATACTTGTCCTTTTTATCTTTCAATTTATCAGAGAGTTCTTTATGCAGCCACACTGGTTTCTTTTGAGAGCTGTTATTTTTCTTCTTTGTTGGTATTGTTCTAGACTGGGCTTTTATAATCTCACTTTTCAAAATTTCCTAAGCTTCTTGAGTTGTTTTCCCCTTGAGGATTCTCATCCATGGAATCCTTCCCAAGCACTCTATAAGTTTATTGAAATAGCTCTTTTAAAGTCCAAGACTCTAGTTTGACTGTGTTCTATTGCTTGTTCTTCCCTAATGTTGAATTCCAATATTGCATGATCACTTCCTCCCAAGGTTCCCATGGCTTCAGTACCTTCTATCATTTCATCTCTGTAGTAAGGATTAGATCCAATATGGCTAATCCCCTAGTTCCCTTTTTTACTTTTTGGGAGACAAAGTTGTCTGCTAGGTTTGTCAGGAATTTGTTTGGTTAGTGCACTTTGTGTGGCACTCACTATTAAAAGCTTGATTTTGCTTGACAGCAAGGTTGATATTCCTGTCCACACACACATCTATGTTACATGCACTGATAACCCTATAATTTTTAGATTGCCAGGAACAGGGATGTTCTGTATCAATTTACACTTGGAATTTTACAGTGATTTACAATTATCTCTTGAGGTGTAATGAGTTTAGATTTATAATTTAAATTAATTTATCAGTGAAATGATAATATAATATATTAATGATTTTTATATTTTATAACAATTGTAAATTTTGCTCATTTACTCATGTTTCATTTTCCATCATTATGTCTTTTCCTGTTTTTTTTCCATTTGTGTACTAATTTATTTTATTTTTTTAAATGCTTTGGAATATTCTTTTTTTAAAAAATAAATAAATAACTGTTTGATAAAAGAGAGCTGAAGCATCTAGATAACTAGAATTTAAATATAATATCCAGAATTTAGATATTGAATGCATTTATTCATGAATATATTTTAATGAACTCTAACTCTGCATATACATACATTAAATTGGCTTTATAATTATGGTGGTGATATGAATAATATATTTTATGACTATTTTTCCTATTAGCAAGAACTTCCTTTTCAATTTAATTGTATTCAAATGTAAGTATTTTTATGAAAAATTGATATGGTAGATATAATATTAGAATGTTCCAAATCTATGTTTGATTTAGTTGGTTCATTTAGTAACCAATCAAAGTTACAGCAGCACTGAAAAAGTGACTTATGACTGTTTTTCACACTTATGACCATTTTCACACTAGCATCCCCATGGTCATATGATCAATATTTGGACACTTGGCAAGTGGTTCATAGTTATGAAGGTTGCAGTATCCCAGGGTCATGTGATCACCTTTTGAGAACTTCTGGTAAGTAAAATCAATGGGAAAGCCAGATTCACTTAACAAATGTCTCACTTAGCAACATAAATTTTGGGCTCAATTGTGGTTGTGAGTCGAGGACTAGTTGTACCCTAATCTTGGAGAGTATTTACAAACCCCCATTTGGTACCTGAGGAATAACTCCTAAAAATTGCCTGGCTAGACTTGATCACATATATAAACTGAACTCTCTAGGAATTCTGAGACAAACAACAACCAAGTATTTGTACACTTTAACCTGTTTTATTTTATGTCCATTAATCTGCCAAGGACACTTCATTGCATGCTTAGAAAAAACCATGATTTTGGTCTTATAATAATTGGCAATGAGGTTTGCTTCAAAGAACAATACGGGGCCAAGATTCAAAAATTAAAAATGAATAATTTTGAATTTTTCCAAGTTTGAGTTTAGCTTAGCTCACTAGCATATCCCAGTGCAACCCTGATCTTCCAAATGTCCTTTAGATCAGAAGGTATACTTTAGTACTTAAGTATACTAAAGTATACTAACAATTCAAAAGTATAAGAAAGTATCTTTCTTCCAGACACTTTGTAATTCCATCAATCCCAGGTAGAGATGATAAAAGCCGTTGTCTGAAACATTTGGAGGGTATCCATGCATTGTATATCTGACATTCAGATGAATATCATAATACAAGTATCTTTTAGAGATGTACTGTAGTACCAATAGAACTTGGTTTCCTAGTATTTAATAAATTGTGTCAGAAAGTTTTATAACAGCTTAGTAACAAACCAAAGCTGCTTTGACTGTATAGCCAATATCACCAAAAGAGTATGTAAGAAGTGTTATAATTATCATCATCATTCTTTCAGCAATTGTCTAGAGCCGTTTAAAATGTAGATAGAGAAATGTATGAAGGAAATCTGCTTAGAAATTACCCTAATAAGTTTTTTTCCTACACAAACACGAAAAGGCATGCATAAGCTACTGTGAAAGTCAGGGAAAATCAGAGTACTGGCTAACAACAAGAGTTCTCAATACTAAGATTAAAAAGTCCCTAAAGAGCTAAATCATCTGTTGTACATAAATATAAGACTTATTTGCTAAATGCAGAAAATTAATGCAAACACGTAGTCTGAGCATCACGGTGATTTGAAAATGAAAACCAATATGCTCATAGTAGCCTCCATCCATCTATATATTCTAGAATCTAGATTATTTTTGCACTATTTTATTTATTGTATAACTCTTCCTTCCATCCACACCCAACAGATTTTAATTTGTTGTATTTATCCATCCATAGTTTTTGACATAATTTTGCTATGGATGGATGGATGGATGGATGGAAGGAAGGAAGGAAGGAAGGAAGGAAGGAAGGAAAGGAAAGGAGGGAGGGAGGGAGGGTCAGGCCCTAAAAATGTTTGAAAAATAGTGTGTATAATTCCCACTTTAATTTGCACCCATCTCACTTCCAGTCAACCTCAATAACAAAATCAGAGCAAGCACCCATGCCACCCAATGCAGCTAACAAAAATTATAGCTTCATGTTTATTTAACATTTAACATCAGCAAGCATCAAAAACAATTAACTGGAAAAAATGAGACCAAAGGCAGACCAAAGCAGAGAAGGAAAAAGAGGGAAGCGAACAACAGGCAACAATTTACATTTTTTGTATGACAATGTACCGAACTTTCAAAGCCACTGTAAACAATACTAAGTAGTATGGACAGCGCCAAAGGGAGGGGAATTTACGATTTTCCTCTTTTAATACATTTTTTACAATATAAGAACCCTCAGACAGTGACAGCAATGTTACCAACATTAAATTCTGGTCATATGTCACTGCCCCTTCTCCCCAGTCTTTCAGAACCCATTTTGAAGGTGCATAGAAGATGAAGAAGAGAACTTGAGAAGATGGCATCTTTGAGCTTGGATCAGATAACATTTTCATATGCGGCATTACTAGCAGCCAGGCAGCATGAAAGATGTCACTTCAGTGCTTCAGTTGGAGATATCTTACTTTTTGAACTTGTTTTATTTTTTGACTTCTGAAATTGTTCAGTCTTCCTGAGGCAGCTCCAGCGCTGGCAATTCATGCAGGCCTAATAAATATTTACCATCATACTTTTCTTTAACCTATTCATAGCTGTCCATGTGATGCCAAATCGGATTAGTTTAAATAGTAGTGCATTCCTTGTTTACTGAATATCTTCTTCTTCTTCTTGTGCCATATCCGTTATCGGACGTTGGCGATCATGTTGGCGATCCTGTTTTTATCAGCAGCCGCACGAAAAAGTGCTGCTGAGTTTTGTCCAAACCAGTCCCTTAGATTTTGAAGCCACGATGTTCTTCTTCTGCCTGGAACTCGTTTGCCTTCAATCTTTCCCTGGAGGATTAAATGGAGTATGCTGTATTTTTCTGGGTGTCGCATCACATGTCCGAAATATTCTAATTTTTGTTTTTTAATTGTTTTGATGATTTCCCTTGGCTTTCCCAGGCGGCTTATCACCTCCTCATTTCTGATCTTGTTACTGAATATACAGAAACAAATAAATGGTGAACAGGAATATACTAGCTTCTCTGGAAGGAGTCTAAATAATTTTGAACACACTGAGAAAAATTGGCAGAAAACAACAGCATTAAAATAGTGTATTTCTTATGAAGGGACATGGTATTAACATTTTGAAACTGCCTACTTCTAAACACTGTAATATCCCATTCCTAGCTTTCTAATCAGGCATGCTGGTGAACATTTTAGGTACTGATTTCAAAAATGTAGAAATTTGAAGTAAGCACCGTATAAATAAAAAACTCATAGTTGTTTCATTTTCATACATTTTTAAATACTGAGACAAATGTATGTTTCTTAAAGTTTGGGCAATCATGAAAGTCATACACACACAAACACAGACACACACAGAGACTCGTGACGCAAAAAGCAACAACAAGCACCAAATAATGGATCTAGAAGAAAGTGTATAATTTTGCTCAATTATATGTTGTCCCAGGAATTTGTATAGTGGGATGTTAATTGTAAGATACAGCTCAAGCTTTTAGTGTAAAGAAACTATGTAATTGCTATGAAGAAAAGGGCATCTCACATATCAGTATTGATGTATGCTTTTTTTCTTATGAATATTTAAATGAGATTTGTTCTGGTTAATAACTGCAGTAAAGTTTTCCTTACTTTTTTCTTTAATAAAATAAAATTATATAGATGCATGACTTATGTCGATCAGCATATAGATGTTACTTCTGTAAAGCTACTTTATTACTTTAGTTTTTTCTTTTCTGATTACTTTAGAAGAAAGAATTATGAGACTGCCCTTGAGCATCTTCTTAAGAAACATAAGAAGTACATCTGTTCTTTTTCTTGACTTAAATCTTATAGTTTATAAAAGCATGTGCCTTCATCACAGTTCATTGCACACTCCCATATGAATTTTCCCCATCTGTTCAAATTTCATTCCTTTTATTATCTTCCACAATTACGTAAGGCAAGCAATAGATATTTTTGCCCGTGCTCCATTCTTCTTTACAAGCAATACAGAGTGTTTTATTATCTCATCTGCAGGTTCTTTTCTTTTCTTAATCAATTTTTATCAGAAATGTCCATTTTTTTTCTCTTGTCATTCATTTCTGCAAATTGGAACAAGTCAGCCTATCATTTGAAGAAAATTATTCCAAAGAATCAGTTCTGATTTCTTCTCTATTTCTAAGAACGTAGGAACCCCACATCTGCAATTCTGCTTTTTTTTTTTGTTGTTTTGGGGTTTCTTAATGTAGGGACATTTTTTTAAACCTCAAATAACCTAAGAGGGTAAGCCCTATCCTGAACAATTTAGCATCTGTCCTAAAGATGCTTTTTCAAAGGCAACTTGACTTTCTTTGTTTTTCCTTGAAAACATTTCGGTTCTCATCCAAGAGATTTCTTTAGTCAGAACCGAAGAAGCTTCTTGAATGAGAAGCGAAATGTCTTCAAAGAAAAACATAGTAAGTCGAGTTGCCTTTTGAAAAAAGCGCCTTTGGGACAACTATGACCTGGATGGCTGAGAATCTCCATAGAAATTTAGAAGCTTCTATTTTTGTAACACTTATTCCAACCCATTTATCTTGGGATACATACTATAAAAGAAATCAGTCAAAACCTTGTCCCTGTGATTTTGTCATGAATCTGTACAATTTGACTTTATTGAATTATTCTGAATAAGTTATTTTCCTTTATTCAGTATTGACAATAGCAATTCCATTTTTGTGTTGTGTTAGTTTAAAACCATATATAACGCTTAAAATACATTTTTGGATGTAATACAAATTACAGAATCTTGAAAAACCACCACTAAGATCCAGCAAAATTTCAACGTAATATTAATGTACAAGTGTTTAAGCCAATAAACCCCCCCCACACTGGACAAAATTCTTTTGGGAAAAGTTGAGGAGAACCAATCTTTATGTTCAGAACTTCAGATGATAGTGGGCAATTGGAGCAAAAAAAATATTTGTTCTTTTCATTTCCCAGAATCATATAGATTGGGATCATATACAAAACCTGTGAAATAAATCAGAAGACTCCTACTCGCTCTTCCAGCATCTTGCATCATTGCAATACATTTACTTAGAATTAACAAAGACATGGGATAGATTAGGATGGGCTACGTTGGAGTGGGAAATTGGCAGATATGTGACAGTAGCATCTTTGAGTGATTGGAACCTGAAATGCAAAGACTATGGTCAGTGGTGGGATTCAGATATGTGAACAACCAGTTCTCTGTGTGGATGCTGCTTCTGGAAGTCCATTCTGGGCCTGGGCAACAAAAAATTAGCTACCGGTTCTGCCAAAGTGGTGCGAACCGGCTGAATCCCACTACTGGCTATGGTGAAAAAGAGGAGGTGGGAATTCCCTTTGTATCTGATAACTTTTGCTTATGCAGTATGATTTGAACCCACTGAATGGATGGCAGAGCAATGAATAGAAGCATTTGAGAATAAATTATCTGTACTTCTTAAGCTTTAACTGTACACTTAAAAAAAGACTTGCTGTTTAAAATCCATTTTCATTTACAAAATGCTGATATTACCAATGTTAAGATTATTATTATTTGCACAGTTAGCTTTTTGCTATTTATTAACATACTGATTTAGGACTCTTTATTATTTGTACTGCAAAAAGTATTTCATCACAGAGGAAGGCTGCATAGATCTTATCTTTTGTGTGAGAGCCTTTACTTATCATGCTGACTCTATGTATTTGGAGCACTTCTATTGTGTAGCTAACAGGTGTGCAATTTTCCTTTATCCAAAGTTATTTAATTCAGGTTTGGTTGCAAAAATCCTTCAGAATAATGACCAAAGGTGGGCAACCTCCTGTTGCAAAATATCAGCAATGTGATTGTTGAAAAAGCATCGGCATGGTTTCACATTATTTTGTTTTAGAAAACTCATATAATATGTAATATAAGGTCTAATATGTAATATCAGCTCTAAAAACCTTTTGCTCCAAACCAGAGTAAATATCAACATAAAATATTGCCCTGAAAGGTCTATTCTTAATATATAAAGGTAGGTGGTCCCTCAGGTATCAGGGTCCTTCTGTATGCCTTAAAGGGTTTTATAGATAATGACCAGAACTTTGAGTTGCACCCAAAAACTGCCTGGCAACCAATGAAGCTCATATAGCAGTCCTGACATATGGGCACATCAGAAGATGTCCATGATTGTTCATGCAGTTGCATTTTGTATCAGCTGTAGCTTCTGAATTGTTAAGAAGAGCAACCCCATTTACAGCACATTGAAATAATCCAGTTTTGAGGTGATCAGGATATCAGTAACTGTTGGAAGTGCTTCCTGATCAAGGAAGGGGAACAATTAGGTCAAAAAATGGACCTGTGCAAAGGCCCTCCTAGTCACAGCTGCCATCTGCTCTTTCAACAATAGCTGTGAGTCCGTCAGGACACCCAAGGTGCACACCAGTTTAGAATAGGGAACCACTGACTATACCATCACGATGGAAATGTCCCTGACTCAGGGGGCCAAACAGCCACTCAGCCATGGCAGGACTGAGGTGAAGTCTGTTCTGCCCCCATCCAAATAGCCTTCAGGCATTGTGTCTGTAAATCAACGGCTTTACCTGTGCAGTCCCTGGTTGAGATGTAAAGCTGGCTATCATCAGTGCATTGATATCAAACCCCGAACTAACCAATCACCTCATCCAATGGTTTCATATATTTATTAAACTGGAAAGGGGAGAGAGTTGACCCCGAGGCAGTCCCCCTCCACTGCAATATAGTGCCTCCCACTCCCAACCCCTGCAGCCGATTCAGAAGATTATTGTGACTGACAGTATCAAAAACTGTCAGCTACAATATTCTTCTGAATCAGAGGGAGGGAGAGAGGAAGGAAGGAAGGAAGGAAGGAAGGAAGGAAGGAAGGAAGGAAGGAAGGAAGGAAGGAAGGAAGGAAGGAAGGAAGTTGCAGAGGAATATTTTGGCAATCAGTCAGCTGTCTGTGCTTGACTAGAAAGGCTGTTGTAGGAAACTGATATAAGCCAATGAAAATATGATCTTACTTCTCGACCGTGTATGGATTCTATATGTGCATGCATGACACACTTGTCTGTGTATCTATGTGTGTGCACATGAGACACTTGTCTTCAAGCTTTGATGTAAAAATGCGCCATTTAACTATATTTTGCAGGACAATTCTCAAATGGCATTGTGAGAATATACAATTTTCGCCATACTAAAATAAGGCTTTATGTGAAGAATCCATATTTGAAAACTTTCTACCAATCAGTATTGAAGGTATTCAGGAATGTGGATGATCATAGTACAAAAAACTTTAAGACCTAATGTTCATACACAAATCTTTGAAAGGCATTTGGATACTCTAATACCCCAATTTTTTTCCAGAGCAATTTGCAGCTCACTTACCTTTCGACATGAGGGTGTTTGCACATTACTAGAAGAAAATGTATGAAATTTACAGAAATATGTTATTCCTGTATATATTATACATAAGCTGTATAGCTGCAGTATAGATACATATGGTCATAATTGTTTGGGTTAAATATTTAAAAAGGTTATATTTGAAAACATGAAAATATTTTCTACCACTAACAAGCCTTTCAGTAAGCATCCTTAACCTAAGCTGGTCTTCAACAAAGTAGACATAACCTCTCATTGCCAAATGTCTCTGTTTTAAACTTTAAAAAACATCAACTCTTCACTGTGTGGATGCCGCTTCTGGAAGTCCATTCTGGGCCTGGGCAACAAAAAATTAGCTATCAGTTCTACCAAACTGGGGCGAACTGGCTGAATCCCACCACTGGGTTATGCCAGATGATATCTTTAATGTTTCATAGTGCTTTTAATATTTTCTTTACTAGTTAATACTTTTATTTTAAATAGCATTACGGTTCTGAAAGTTTTTATTGACCTGAAATTTTAAGCATGGCTGAGAAAATATACTTCTAATACAGGGGTATTAAACTGCCGGCCCATGGGCCAGACGCGTCACGTGAAAGCCACGCCCACCCCATTGCCGGCAATGGCAAAACCGTCCTGATACGTTGCGCGACGTCACGTGATGTCATGAGTTTGACATGTCTGTTGTAACAGATTTAGGCAATTCAGAGGACATTTCCAAATGTTGTTAGTATGAGGAAGAACAGTAAAATATTTTAATTCATAGGTTATTTTTCTGTTATTTATATACTTGTAATTTTAGAAAAGGCAGGTGTTATCCTCATGAAAACTTGCTATGTAGTATATCATTTAAATCATAATGAGAATAAAAATCTGAGTGTGTCCTACTCTCTCAGATAATCTCAAACCATTGAAAGGAATTTTTAAATAATTGCTCCAATCCAAACATTGATCTTAATAGAAAAGTTTAAGTATATGTTTCAGTTCAAGTACTGAATTCATTATAAACTTAAACGGCTAATGTGACTAAATTGTATACATTATATTTTAGCGAATTTACTTATTAGAATTAAAACTCACTTTTTGACCAGGCAAGTTGTCATATGAATGCATGGCATCAATTCAATACCATTAAATCTTGTCATGCTTAAAGAAGTGTGATACTGCTGCAGTTTTGCAATGCATGAAGTGCGAAGGATGAGAGGAATGAATGAGGAAGTTGACACAGAACAAGATGTGCAAAGATTTAGACTTAATTTCAGCACAAATGATAGACTATATCTACCATATATGCTTTGAACAGTCTCCCAACTTTCCAAAGATCTATTATTTCATTTTGCCAGTTGGTAGGGCTATTATGCATCCTACCAAAGGATAGCTCTTAGCATCAATTCTGATTTAGTGGTTTATGTGATAAGCTAGTTTTCCTGATATCATATTAAAGCATAGTTTATCACATACTTTTTCCTCTGCAAATCATATACTAAGCTTACTCCTTTGTTCTTCAAAATATAAATCTGGACTCCAGAGAATACAAAGTTGTCTGGAGCAAAGGCCAATGGAAAAGTAAAGTACAGATGTACTGATCATATGCAGTTCAGTAAGAAAATAAAATGTTCTGCAAACCCTGGCCAAGTATACTTATATCTTTATACCCAAGCTGTAAAATTTTGTCTCCAACAGTTCAGTGCTGTTTCCTATAACAAGGATGGATCATAGTCTGAGGGGGGTCAGTTTAAAAGAAATGTGATCAGACTTGTGGGGAAAAAATGGAGCCCCATCAAAACTTACTCTGCCTTTGCTTGCGCAAGGCTGGAACTGTCAGTTTTACAGTACAGGTAACCTCGACTTACAACCATTTGCTAATGCTAGTCTGTAACCATGATAAAATTACTAATACTACTACAACAATTTATTTAGTGACTATTGAAGTTACAACAACTGAAAAAAGTGGCTGATGATCATTTTCCACACTTATGATGGCTGCAGCATTCCCATGGTCACGTGATCAAAATTCACACACTTGGCAACTGGCAGTATCCCGGGGTCATGTGATCTGACAAGCAACGTCAATGGGGAAGCCAGATTCACTTAACAACTTAACAATTGCAATGATTGATTTAATAATTGTGGCAAAACGGTTTGTAAGATGAGTCAAAACTCACTTAACAACTGTCTTACTTAGCAACAGAAATTTTGGGCTCAATTGTAATCGTAATTTAAGCACTATCTGTAGTACAATGTTTAAAATTATTGATCTGTAGAATATTTACCAGTGTGTCCAAAACAAAAGGAAGGTTGCAAACTTATATTACAGCCTTTCTTTATATGTAGAAATTCCAGATTTTATTTCTGACCTCTCCATATAGAAACAGGAAAACTTATGTTTAAAACTCTGAACTGCTGCTGCCAATCTTGGCAGGCTGAATTTAGTTAGGTGGACCAATGTGCTGACAGGAGAAAACTGCTTCTTATATATCTTTTTTAAAAAACATTTTATCCTCCACCTAACACATATGTGCAATTGTCGAAACATATAAAAATGGAAATAAGTTATAGGTTTAAAAAGGAGGTAATGCCCTCCAAATATTTAATGTTTTTTTTTAATATTCTTAAGACAGTTGTGCTATAATTTGGTCTTGAAATGTGGTACTAATTCACAAGAAAAATACCCCAAACATTAGCAAGGAAACATTTTTTTAAAAAATAGACTTTCTATTTTGCTTCTTCCCAGCTTGATTACTTGTCTTGCATTCTTTTTTTTTTTTTTTTTTTTTAAAAAAGAACAATAGAACACAATTCCTTTCTGCTGGATTTACACCCACAGAAAACTGGGTTCTTGATACTCATATCTGTATTGATTTATGGTAAATGTCCATGTCTGAAGGAAAAAAATAGAAAAATAAAGAGCCTGTTATCTTTTTCATATATGGATTTGATACCTTTGATAAAAGCTGATCCTGTGACATATAGAGATTTAGTATTTGTCAACTACACAAATCCATATGATATATAGCAAATAAGATAAATCATCCCCCGTATCCATGAACTTTAAAAAAAAGATTATTGATATTACACAACATTTTATTCAAGTAATATATTCATTTCAGTTTGCTGTTCAGTTTAGTTCCTTTGTGATGGCCAACTTCAATAAACTTCATGTACGTACAGTCTATTTATGACGTGTTCTTGATTTCTGTTTGTTTTTTTCATTGGTAGCCTACCACTGTAAAATCAAAGAATTATAACCACCTAATTGATTGATTGATTGATCATATGCTATAATAACTCCTAGTGACCACATGGATATTCTCCACTAGGATCTATTCTCAATATGGGTCTTCAGATTTTCCAGCTGTGGATGATCTCTTAGGAGACCTAAATCTGACCATTGTTCATATGAGTGAGATGGGAGTCTTTGATTCTTATTACAGACAAAACTCTTTTCTAAACAAGGGACAGATAGTAGAAACTCTCAAGACTACGAAATAAGCAATTAAAAATGGTGAAAAAAGAGACCCAAAATCTCTTTTATACCCAGGATAAAGATGTAAAAAAGGATGAGCTTCTGGGATGCTAGTAGAATAAGCATATGTTTTGTAGGTTCAGCTCCTTAATTCTTTACTATGAATCTGCTTATCTACTTTTTATATCTTTTGGCAATGCAGAATATGGACAGAATTCAATTGCCATGCCCTCTGCTTGACCCTGACACTTGATTACATTTTCAGCACAGCTTGTATTAGAGATATAGCATTTTAAAACGTGAGTCTCAATAAGCATTTTATATCAAGTCTAAAAGACTACAGCATTGAATCTCTGCAGAACACTGGTAGAATATTCCTTTTAATTTTATTAGGTTGGTAAATAATTCCGTCTTAACATTAACTAGTATTAATAGTGATTTTTTTAAAAAAATGTTGAATAATCATTGTAATATGTTCTGTCTTATGAATTAACTGGTTATTCTAACAATATGAATATATTTGGAAATATTATGTACTTATTGGAGTTTTATCCTGCCTCAAGGCAATAAAGATGCCTAATACACCTTCATCCTTCTATTTTCTCCACCACCCTGTGAGGTCAGTTGGACTGAGAGAGAGTGACTGGCCAAGTCACCCAACTGGTTTTTCATATTTAAGGTAGGACTAGAACTCGTGGTCTCCTGGTTCCTAGGCCAGCACTTCTAGATCAAAGTGACTTCTTTGTTGTTGGTGTTTATCGTTTTAATCATTTTTAAATGCCGGATGTTCATGTTGGGCCCCCAAACGGAATCAAAAATATGTTCTAAATTCTGAAAAAAAGAGGAGGGGGTTTCATGACATAAATGTACCTAAAACAAATCAGAACAATTTATAATACAGTAAAGGAAACACAAATAGTCTTAATACATTGTAGCTTACAACTCTCTTCTTTCTCTCATGGTGTACAGGGATTGCTCAGCAGTCCTGTCCTAAACTAAGTAAAAAAAATAAAAGTACAAATAATTCTGTTTATGTATCAAAATAGCAAGTATTTCAAGGTGTTTTACTGAATGGGAACTATTCACATGATAGTTAGGACTAGCTCTAACAGCTTTCCTTGACACCTATTGAGTAGATTATCACTATTATGAGCTGCCTTCTTCTCACCCAAATAATTGGTGTTGATTAGTTTGATAGGTGAAACCACCTATTCACTAGAGATTTTCTCAGCTATTGAGCCCAGCTATACACAAAGAGCTCTTATTCAGCGACAAAGTATACAAAAAAGAAAAGATGTTGAATATTCTTTAAGCCATTTTCCCCCTTGAAGCTGGCATATGACTTTCTTTACTTTGATCTAGCATTTATATTTATATTCATACAGTGAGAATTTTCATTAAGACTTCCACATGGTATACTTCTAAAGGCTTAAACAGGCATGGGGAGGGGAGAGAGGGATGAATTTCAATATTTTTCAATCTTCATTCTTATTTTTCTCAAACTTCTGGATGAGGTGTTTTGGGGGCAAAAGCAGATAGAAGTTTCAGTGAATGGATTAAAATTACTTTCTTCACCATTGCACAAGGAGGAATAATTAATCCTTGGTCAGATAGAGCTATTCCATCTATGAGAAGCAAAAGTTAGATCCAATCCCTTTTTTAATTTGTTTTTCAAAACTTAATTTAGCTTTGGTGACTGGCTGGAACAAGAAATTTTAGAATTTGGTTTTTCTCTGTATTCATTTTAAAACTGTTCCTGAAACCTGCTGAAAAATATGATGTGAATTTTGTAATAATAATAATTCTTTATTAATTGATTAATCTTACAATCCTATCAAAGATAAAGAACAAAAATGCAGCATCTAATGCTGAGGTAAAACTAATTGAAAATATGGTAATAAAATACACATCTCTTTGACATAGTGATTAAAGAGAATTGGGACTGGAATATAACCCTGCCTAATAACATTATGGGTATAGGTATACTTTTAATTGGAGAACCATTTACACTCATATGGACCTTCCAATGGGTGTGTGAATAGAGAGCCTTAACTAAGAGTAAGGTCTGGGTTCCATGCTTAAGTTGGCCAATTTCTCCAACAAAATGTTTCTGTTTATAAAATCAAAAGCTGTTCTGAGATCTGCCACTGTTTCTTCAACATTATTTCCATTAACCGAAATGAAAATAATGTTGAAGAAACAGTGGTGGGTAACATTTATTGTGTTGAGTTATCCCGCATAGAATTGCCCCATGGCAAGTTGTCCTGTGGTGAGTTGGCCACAGCCAGCTGTCTCATTGCAAGTTGGCTGCAGCAAAATGGCTATTGTGAGATGGCTGCAGCCAGTTGGCTATGGTGAAATGGCTGCAGCCAGTTGACTGTGATGAGATGGCCATGGCAAGTTGGCTATGGTGAGATGGCTGTGGTGAGATATCCATGGTGAGTTGGCCTAGACCCCTCCCCCCAGGAAATAATGATTTTCTTATCTCAGGTTTTCTAGTTAAACCATTTTGAATTACTATGTGAACTGTAGCCCTAACAGATTATTTGGGGCTTGTGCCTGTTTTTAAAAGCATTGAGCTAAGAGTGACTTCGTTGTAAGTCTGTCTTAGTCTATGGCTATCATCAATTAATAACACACCAAGATTTGGACTGCATCTTGCTTCTTCATGTTTGTCAACCTCTATTTTATTTCCTTTTTACTTACATTTACATGAGGTGTAGCATTTTATCAGGGAACATGGGGAGGACATTTTCTTGGTCTTTTCCATGTCTGTATTCCATATGACAAACCAGCAGAATGGTTTCTTAGGCAGTTGGGATGACCAGCTCTGTTAGAACTTTAGCAGCTTTACAAGTAGTCCTGGAGGTACAAACCTAATGGAGCCTGCCCATTACACTCATAAGTATAAAAAAAAAACATCAAATGAATCAGACTCTATTTTACAATTTTTTAAAATCAGATTCATTAATTGAATCAAATGGGGCTATTAAATGAACGAAGATCTGATTTACTATTTCCTCCAACATGTTAATTGAACTGAGAAGCTTTCTGGCTGGCCACCCATCAGCTGTTTCCAGTGCAGCCGGCTCAGGAACTAAATTGCCTTCAAGCCAATGCAGTTGCTTTTTTTTAAAAAAAAAAAACAATTGCTGCTAGTTAGCTCAAGCATCTTCAGCTGCCCAGGCAAGTGCTTTAAAAAAAAACCACTTGCCACTAATTAGCTTAAGAGTCTCCAGCCAGGCACCCAGAGGAAAATAGGGGAGGGATTTGCAGAACTCTCGGCTTCCAACAGTAACAGAGATGGAAGGGACCTTGAGGTTATCTAGTCTAACTCACTACTCTCAGTATTTCTGATAAATGCCTATCCAGTCTCCTCTTAAAAGCTTCCAGTGATGAGGCAGCCACAACTTCTGGAGGCAATTTAAATGTAAAACCTACAAACTACAGTAATATACACTAATCTCCAAAATAAAAGCAAGGAAACACAACATTATAGACTGTTTATGTAGATCCTGGCTAGCATTTCTACAAGCAGTTTTAAGGAAAATGGAAACAAGTTTTAGTTTTGCAAAGTATGTACATACAAATGCAATAGTTTGCAAAGTACAGTACTTAAAAAGCAGAGCAATTCCTCACTCTCTGTTTAGGTTCCAAATTAGGATTCACTATTATCTGCTTTTGAATCACAATTGTCTCTGCATGAGTTGTTTTAACAGACCCAGCAATAGTATTTGAATGACTATGTTTAAGGTTAATTGGAGGCTCTTTTAGAGGGTCCACTTTGTTGTTAACTGTGACCAGAAGCTCAAAAATTAACAATACTGTTTGTGCCACCAGTAGACATGGTCTGGTTATAGAGTCAGTTTCATTTTTGTTTTTTAAGTCTTCATCCCCTTGTTGTATAAGCCTTGCAGCAGCTAAACAAATAGCTGCAATATGAGGAGAAGCTTCCTCTGTCATAGAGGCAGAAAGATCTAAAAGCTGGAAACCTTCTATCTCTGCTTGTAGATCCCATTCCAGTGGGCCATATCTATTTGAGAGGCTATCAGGAAAAGTAGGCAAGGCTTGGTTATGTAGGGCAGACATGTCAAACTTGCGACGTCACATGACATCGTGCAACGTATTGAGACGGTTTTGCCATTGCCAGCAATGGGGTGGGTGCGGCTTCTGCATGACACGGCCGGCCCACAGGCCGGCAGTTTGACACCCCTGATGTAGGGCAAGTGGCTGTTTGCTTTTTGGGTATCAACTTTGAGCTGTTTAGTAGGCTTGAGTAAAGTCAAGTTAAAAATCAAAAATGGCTTTAGAGAGAGGTTTTTTTAACAACAGATGTTACCTGTACACCATCTTTCCGGGCTTCTGATAAATGTTATGATTTTTTATGTATTTGGGGATCTGTTCCAATACATATCTTATCAAGTTAGATTAGGCTCTTATCAAATGTAGGATTGTGCTCAGTTGCTTTTTCAAAGTCAGAGGGAGAAAAAGAAAAAGTGTTTGTATTTTCAGAAAAACAAATTCTGTCTTCTAAATTTAAACTGCTTCTTTTATTTTTTTTTCCTTATCTGTATTGTTTTTACCATTTTCTTTTATCTTTTTCTGCTTTCTCTTTATGTATTCTTTCTTGTTTATTTTTTCATGATGTAAAAACTTTCAATAAAAATTAAAAAACCAATTGTTTCTAAACTGATGATCAAGTAAATCATATTATTATTGGAAGTTAACCTTGCTAGATATACTGTATACCTTTTTAAGTATATGCAGTTTTAAACAAATAAATAAATTTAAAGTATAAATCTAAATTTGACAAGCACACATTGAATAAGGATTTTTCCATTTATCTAAAGAGCTAATTCTGCCTAGATGAATTTTCAGCACTAATGACCGGACAATATGTCCTGCACAAGAAGGCTGAGAGAAACATAGAAGACATAGCATGGGCTTATGGCCCAATATTTTCCAATATTTTATCACTGTTTCTCATTCCCGCATATCTTTTGCTTGAGGTGGATGCTGTTTCTAATGTTCAGAAACACATAAATTACTTTTATATACTCATCAGAAAATGGAGGTTGGCTGAGGCTTCTCTCAGATTGTGAAGGATGATATCTATGAAGGGGGAGGTGGTGTGATGGACCACGGTGAAGCATCCGTTTCCTAGGAAGGATGAAGCATATTCCAAGACAGTGGGCGAGACAAGAGACAACACAGCCTGGAGCTGGATTGCAGTCAGAAAAAGTTATTTAGGATAGCCACTCCCTAAATTTCCCTGTTAGAGAAATGTAACTGTTAGGGTTAGAGTGGTATAGGATTAGTTTGGTAAGATTCTGTCTACATGGTATGAGCAAATAAATAATTGAACATTGGTTCAATTGTTCTATGTTGTTCTTCGGCTGACCCTAACACAGACTGAAACTTGACGGCAGCCAGAGATTTGTTTGTTTAATATATGTGATGCCCTTTTAGTTCTGACAGTGATGCTCCTTTTCTTTTATTCTTTAAATAATATTTGTTTATTACATGGTATGATTACTAAAAGTAAGCCTGGCCCATAATTGTCACTAAGTGCAATACGAATCATCATCATCATTTAGTGGGGAAAAAAGTTCTATATTATGTGCTAAGCTTTAAATAGAGATTTAATTTTCTTTAAATCACAAACTTGTGATATTTAACCTTCACCACATCGTATTATTATTATATTTGCTGAAGTTAATTCTTTTTGAATTGTGTGCTGTCTTGAAATGCTTAATCAAGAGAAAAGGTCATCTCTTAATTATCTGATTTGAGATCTGTTGCAAGGCCTGCTCTATTGATAATTTTAAATAACATGGGGTTGCTTAATGGGATGTCTATAATTTAAAAGGCATGAAATATTGCTTTAAATCAATATTTTTATCATTTTAGCTTAACATATATGATTAGTCTCTGACATTTGCCGCTCTGCCAGAAGACTTTGAAAAATCCAAAATCAGTGTAATGTTTAGGAATAAAGCTTAAATTTTATCCTTGAAATCTCTTCTTAATTAAACTCTGATAGAAGGATTAGAAATAAATACCCAGCCTGAAGTTATATTCAACAGGTTTTTAGTTAAAATCTGATAGCACAAGGTCTAACAGACCTTTGGTCTTGAGTCAACATATATTTACACAGAAGTTTCTAATAAGGGAATGAAGAATGGAAACATTTATGAATTGGTTATTTATTTATTTATAAAATTTATTGGTCACTCATCTTACCATTGGGTAACTCTGGGCGGCTTACAGTTATATATAAGCTAAAATATAAAAAGTTAAAAACAAACATTAACATCAAAGACACAAATGGGGAAGATGGGACAGAGTGGGGGGAGGTAGGATCTGTTATTACTCAATCAACCATATCTCTTGCACTGTTCCCATACCGGGACCTCACGCTGATTGGCAAAGCCAGGTCTTTAGGCCCTTAGGAAAAGATAGGGTTGAGGCCAACCTTACATGGGGAGGAAGATGTTTCAGAGGGCTGGAGCAACAGCAGCGAAGGCCCTACTACCAGACCCTGCCAGCCAGGCTGATGGGGCCTGCAGCATGCCTCCTGTACCAGCAAAAGTGGTACAGGTCAATCCTAGTGGGGTGAGATGGTCCCTCAAGTAACCTAGACCCATGCCATGAAGGGATTTAAAGGTAATCACCAACACCTTGAATTGCACCTGGAAGCAGACTGGTAACCAATGCAGTTCGTGGAGCAATAGTGTTACAGAAGTCATTCTTGGGCACCCCAAAACTACCCACGTTGCTGCACTCTGCACCAGCTGTAGCTTCTGAAGGTTCTTCATGTGTAGCCCCAGGAAGAGCACATTATAGTAGTCCACTTGTTAGATCACTAGGAACTGAACGACTGAGTGCAGGAATGCATGCATAATTCAAAATAAACACTAGTCAATACATTTCCTGAAGCCTAATGACTTGCTCATGCAACTCTTGGCAAGAACTGCTATGTTTGAATACAATTTCGGTGTAAAAAATGAATCCAAACATTGTATTGCATGAAATTCTCCACAGATAAATATAAACTTTTCTCCCAGTTGTGTCACTTTTCAATGCCAGTAGAGGATTTCCCTTTCTAAACCATTGTAAATGGCCCATTCATTCTTTAAAGTTGATTTTTTGTGGTTACTGAGAATTTCAATAGGAAAAAGCCAAGAAGTCTGGATGAGCAAATAGAGTTCTGTTTCCTCTTTTATATGTTCAATCCAGTAATTTTAACAACTGTGCAATGATAAAAATTACTCATCACCATTTTAGTGCCAACGGTTTGTTAAATTTTTATTTCTAAAGATTGTAAGATTAGTACACAGGAAGTGTATGGAAGATTAATTTCAAAACACACATGTACATTTAAACCTCCCCCACTTCCGCCCTACCTTGATTTTTAGGCATGCACCTCACCTCAAAACTAGGGCTTATTTTTGGGGTAGAGCTTATATTAGCCCCACCCCCAAAAATCAATTTAGGCTTATTTTGGGGGTAGGTCTCACTTTCAGGGAAACACGGTTTGAGTAGTAGATTTTGTATGCTGGGAATATGAATTCTGCAAATTGATATAAGGGTAAAAAAGAAATATACAGTTATGATCCTTTATTAGGCAGTAAATAGTGAGTTCAAGAAGCAAATATGTTAGATGGTTCAGCCCCAATCTTTTCTTGCACTTAGTTGGTAGCAAATTATTTATTTTTTAGCCTCAACCGATTTCCTTTTCTGTCATATATGTGTTTGGGTGTCAGATGAATGTTTAGTGTATTCAGGATACTTTTGCCAAACTACAACATTCCTGTCTGTCCCCACAGGTTAGTAGTGATGTTTTAATCATGTTCAAACTAACAAAACTTAAGCTGAATTACACTTCTTGCTTGCCCTAGCTAAGAACCTGCTACAGTACCTACCATTTTGGGAGATAGGTAAGATACCTTCCTCAGCAGTTGGTAATATGTCCTCCATTTAGATTTTCTCGCTCCCTCTTCTCCCTGCTGCTTCTGTTGTTGCAAAGAGGCCCATCCAGCACATCTGCTGCATTTCATACTATCTTACAAAATGCATCCATAGCAGATGGTTTGTGTGTTGTCTGGCAAGCAGATTCTCCTTAGTCCTGGAGGAGGCCATTTCATACTGGATTGCTGGGCTGCCTGCCATGAGAGGTTAGACCTTTGTTTCTTTTAACTTGGTCAGCAGAGAAATCCTGAACTATTGATCATTCTTTTGTTTATTAAATTGAGAGTTCTGCCAAGTGACAAACATAATTGTAAAATCTGCCTTTTTTTAAAAAAAAATCAATTCTCAAGCAAAAGCAGTTGGTGTTTGATTTTTTTTTTTTTTGGGGGGGGGGAATGGGTAGGAAGTGATAAAGGAGAATATTTGCAGTTCAGAGTTGAAATGAGGGGTCTTTGGTGCTCTCTGAGCTTGGTTGTTTTCTTGCAGAAAGGAGAAGCCACCAACTTGCCATTTAGGTAGAACCTGGAAAAGGATTTGTTAAGTCAGCTTCATATCCATCTGGTTTACCCATGAAGACAATGAACTGAAGATCTCAGGACAGGAAGGCCCTTAAGGAAAATAGTTTACCTCTAACTTCATTAATAAAAAAAAATCTTTAGGATCTGCAATTTAATATTATCAATGAGACACTTATGTTGCTGGCTTGAAATGTTTCATGACTATCCTTTTCCCCCCAAATCAATAAATGCTACTAGAACAACAATGTATTTCCATCTTTATTACTTGTTGAAGCGCAAAGTGTATACCAAGAACAACTGCTGTGCAATGATAAAACAAATGCATATTATAGAGCTACTGTTTTCATTTATGGGCCATCATCAAAACTCATTCCCATTCAAACTGAATAAGGATTAGTAGGTATCTCATTAATGTCCACTGATCTATTGCAAGCATTATATGCTTCCGTGTTAGGTCCCATTGTTGTTAAATGGCTGCCATAGATTTAACTGCCTGAATTGCAGGCTCAAGTGGATTATAAATGAAACAGCAATCAATTTTTTGTTGATTTACATTTGCATAAATTGAAGGGAAAAATGAATGACTCCTAGATTCCTCCTGCTTATATGTGAAAATATTCTGAAGTAAGCTAGAAAAGTGTGGAGAAAAATTCTGAGCACATGGATAATTATCTGCTTGTCTGAAAAGGAAGGAGGACAGAATATTTGTTAGCTGGCAGATGTTCCATATACAGGATAATAAATTGGATTATTGTGTTCAGATTGTATTTTTTAACAATGGAGAAATATAGTTTACGTTAAGAATGTCCTGTTCTTTGCATTTCTTCAGAACTTTTCAGTACTAGCGGGAGCTATAACTTCTGTTCAATATTCCAATTACATATGCCAGATAGCTTCTTTCATAGTAATCTCATTAACTTTAATGGCATTACCTTAGATTAAGGAATTTGACAACTGCCATCTTACAGTCACCTCATGCTATGTCTATGAGCATTGTTGAAATCCCTCTGGGTCTTCCCTTGGATGAGTTTTTCTCTGACACTGTGACTAATAATTGAGTTTCCTTTGTCACCCTTTGGAAAACATTTTTCCCTCTTACACAGATGAAACTCAGATAAACTTCAGTGAAGTCATTCTATGTTTGTCAGAATTTTCTTTTTTATTGGAGAGACCAATTGCTATCCTCCTTCCATTTCCAGTCAGTTCAGGGATCAGCCTCCAAATGTATCTTTCTAGGATTTGCTGGCTTGAGACTCCAAAGGACTGAAGGATAGCATCATCTTTACACTAAACCTCCTTTTGATTCTCCTTATTCATGGAGCAAGGAAAGCTTTCAAGCAGTTAGTAATGACTGCCAAGTTTAAAGCGAAGAAACTAAATATTTTTGGCTGGTCTAAGTAGATGTCATCTATTGATAACCTAAGGTGAACAATAACTCCTTGCAAAGGAAACACATTCTAAATGTATTTGGGTCTGTCAATGATGAAAACTAAGTGGGGTATCATTTATTTATTTTAAGGTATGTTGCCATGATTTGGGAATAGAAAGAATGCAAAGGTGGCTGATAAATTTATTTTTAACGTCTTATTATAAATAAAGTCTGGATCCAACCTACGATAGTTACAGAGAAACAAGTGGGAGGGGAGCTACAGAGTAGTCTTCCATTATGGCTTTAACAAATGAGCAATTTTCTATGGCTAAAATTCTTACACTGTTTTTCCTTTTAAATAATCAATATAAAACCACCCAAGGATGATCAGTGTCACTTCTCTAAGCCTACTTTTTAAATTACATTCATTCAGTCACATAGAAATGGGGAAGCCTAGTCTGCCAGCTGTATTGTCTGTCTTTTAAACAAGAATCCTTTCTTCTAGAAGTATCTTTTGTGCAAGAATACTTGAGAAGAATAGTTTTACACGGAGAAGAAATGGGGAAGGGGGGAGTAAGTCCTGTTCTTTTCACATATAAAAGTATCATGAATTCAGTAATAACATTTTCTGTATTCAAAATTCTGACTAAAGGGGCTAACATTTGCATTTTTCCAGTTGGCTGAATTGAGTTAAATGAACAAGTTTGTAGGTTGCCAATTGTGCAGACCAAGTCTTATTTCTTCTATCTGCTATGGTAGAAATCATATATTTGTTCAAATGTTATTTATTTCAGGCCTCTATTAGTTCTGTGACATCTTCATTTTTTTCCCTGTGTCTCTTCCTGCACAATCCCACTTGTAGGTTTTGTCATTGTGTAGAACTGCATTTGAGAACCTATAAATCTATGTTGGAATTGTTGTTTGCCATGTGCATCCTCAATGGGCATGATTTTAGCCAAGATTAGAAATGTCTTGGGCAAGATCTGAACACATTCTCCCAGAATATCATGTTCTTCCCTACTACCATATATCCATGTGGTACGATAGATCTTCACAAGAGTCTTTAATGACTCTTTTTCATTTATGCTACAGGAAGAAGAAGAAAAAACACTTCAGTGCAGATATGAGGAGAAGTATTGTGAGTAAAGATTAACTAATCCTATCTAGGAGAAGCAAAACTGCCCATTCAATTCAAACATTTATAAGACTTTATAAAACATTTATTTATTGTTTAATAAAGATAAATAGAAAATACACTGTGTGCTCAAATTAAATGAGCTGATACCCTTAAATTATATATGTGTGTGTGTGTGTGTGTGTGTGTTTCTGTCTCTGGGTGTGTAGTTATATATATTAACTTCACAGTTCTATTTCCTATAATGTAAAATGCACAGTTCTCTATAACTTTCCTTAAAGTAAGAAGTGGGCTGACATCAAAAGTGCATGAACTGTAATACTTAATAAATTTCAACTAAAATTAATGATTATCATTATCATATTTTTCCTAGATTACATATGCTTGTGTCAAAGTGGAGAGGCCTAATAAATGAAGGTCAGAACCTTTCGCAAATGGATCATTATTTCAAGTGCAACCAAATTTTACAGGGGCAGTCAGCCATTAGCATCAGAGAGTAATTTAGTTGTCCACATTGATGTTCTCTTACTACCGCCACTCTACAAAGCAGCTGCATTACAAGTAATCTTGTAATGTAATGTAAAGCTAACATTACTTGGCACTCTCATTAGTCGTCAAAAGAAAACTAAAAGATCAAAGGGACATGAAGTGTTCAATGCACATCTGCTCAGACAATTTAGAGGCTTGGTTGGTGATCATTAGAAAGTACCCAAAGTTCTTAAAGAAGTGAACAAGATTTAACTCTGTGTTATTCAGTGATAATTTTGTGGGGTTGTGGATTGAAGATAGGATATAGACTTGGCTGTAATTAAATTGTCCTTGTTCTAGCCATCTCTGAAGCACCACAGATTTAGATGAAAAAGGTGTAATATAACAGCAGCCCATTTTGTGTTTCTTTTATGGATTTTATGCTTAGCCTCTTTGCTGCACAATGAAAGATAAAGCTAACAGTCAATCCACTTCAGAATGAAGGACTTTTCATTTAAAGTATCATCTAACATACTGGTCCAATGTAGGTTGATTCTTCCCAAATCTAGGGCTGTAAAAGGTCTACTGTCCCCAAATCTCTCACCCGGCTTGTGAGTCTAATAAAGGATTATAAACTCGGTATCTCTGCTCCTTGACCAACATCTCAACTGTTACATCATAGCAACACTTTCACCATTACATCATGCTGGCTCTCTCAATATGTAATGCATGTTTCTCTGAAACTGTCTGATAGAGGATTGGTTGATTGAATGATTGGTTTTATTTTCTCACTGAGTTCTGCCTATGTTGATCTACACAATTTTGAACTTAAGTATATATGATTGAATGTAGGGATTCATCCCTTAGGAAGCATTCATTCTAACTATTAATATATTAAGAGAAAAGCAGCAAAGGATTTTATTCAAGAAATACTTTGAAAAAGAGGAGAGAGGTATTTCTTCCCCTACAAACTGCCAGTAAACCCTGAGGATTATCCTGTAAGGAAGTAAAGTGTCTCGTCTTGTGCCTTTTTTTAATTGTATTTTTTCTTCTTTTCTTCTTCTTCTTATTTTCCTACACTTTTTAATCTTTCTTTCCATTTGCTACTCTTCCTCTTAGTTTGTATTAGTTTACACTATTGTAATTAAAATTCTTGATAAAATTATATCTAGAAATAAAGAGCAACTCTAGAAGTAAAGAGGTCTGTCCCTGTCCTTAAAGAATGGCTGATGGTCCATTTTGGTGAGAGAGCAATCAAGCAATACATCATGCATTATTCCCTCAGAGATAGAAGTACATTGGTGAAGGGATTTCTAAATATGTGAATTGTGGACATCTGAAAATCAGCAAACTTCCTTTTGGGGAAAAAAAATAGATAGTTTTAGGGGCAATTTTAGTTATGCTAACATGAGCTGCTGGCCAGAAGTTGAAATAAGTTGGAAGGTAATTGGCCTACAATCAACTTAAATGATTCCATTTGAGCATATTTACCTTCACATTGATAATAGGCTTACAAAAAACTTTTATGCAGGCAGTAATTTATTCTGATAATTACAAAGAACTCTGGGCAACTGACAAGAAGTGGATTTTTTTTTCAGGGTGGGACATAGCTATATATATAAGTGAATTGTAGCATGAACATCAATTCCTGTTTGTGACTGACTTCTAGACAATACTTATAATAAATCTTGATTATACAAATGAGCCATGAAACAATCAGAGGTAACAATTTCATGGATGTCACAACCAATTTATGTAAATGTTTACCGCTGAATGAAAAACAAGAGACTAGATTTGGCAGAAAAAAATGTTGGTAAATATGTTTCATCGCCTGAGTTTCTCATGATTGAGTGATATAGTATTTCTGACTAATAAATATGTATAATCAGAATTTGTAACACAACTGGACACAACTAGACAGGGAAACTTTACCTTTACTATTATATAATACATATTAAAAGCAGTATCCGCTAAATATTGCAGGAAAAAATAATTTTGAAATATTATATTCTCTTCTAGAAATAGATTCCCTATGCCCATGTTTTCTTACTTCAGTGATATTAGAGATGTTTCAATGTAGAAGTAAGAATTGCTGATGCTTGGAGAGCTAAGATTTGATGATTACTTCAGTGGAAGACTACCGAATTAACGTCCCTTTTTCTATATCTGATTTTCTTCATTTCATTTTAAACCACTTACTTCCCAGTATTTCTTCTACCTTTAGGGCTATTATTTTGTTCTGGCTTGCTGATGAATATAAAAAGGCATTAGTTATGCCTCTATTTAGTTACTGGGTTGCTAAGTTACTTTTCTGTGCAATTCACTTTTCAAGGATGGAGGATATACAGTACTTTATTTTTACAATACAAACAAGTAAATATAATTAGAGGGCTTTGTCTATATTCACCCCAGTGTCTGATCTCCAGCGCAAAAGTTTTTGTTTTTGTTGGTTTTATGAATGCAGCCTAACATTATGAGCAAATGAGTTTTATACAGAATCACATAATAGAAAGGGAATTCATCATATAGTGATTATGTAAAATTACAACAGATTATTTCCGAGGGGCCTTTAAACCATTTTGTCTTGTTATCATAAGCACAGCTTTGTATCTATAAAATACTGGATTTGGTTTAAACTTCATTCTATTTGGAATACAGTCACTGAAATAAATTGGATATTATTTAATGAAGACTGAGTTAAGTTCCACTGATTTAAACTATTACTCTATGTCTGGATCCCATTCATTGACCAAAACTTTTAAGGCCCTTTGATTATGTTCCAAACTTCATATTATGATATCATTTTTTTATATTTTAATCCTTTTACTTTAGAAAAAGGAATGTAAATCACTTAGAGTTCTATTGGATTAGAGTATATAAGCAAATACATGCATACATAAATATGCTTTAAAGAAGCTGTAAGTGTAATAATTTGATGAAGAATGTGTACCCATGTCCTAATACCTATATATATATATAAACTTTTTATTAGTCCTATGGTACATGTGACATTCGAAGCAGTAGCAAATTTCGTATTTGAGAGTAATCTAATCTAATTCATTATAATGATGTTTATTGTAGCATTTCCTGAAAAAGATGGATGAGACAAGCTTTCAAATACCAACTTTTGCTGACATTTAGTCAAGCATAGGTCATAAAATACCACTGCAAAATAATGTTTTTATAATTTATTTTATAATATTAATATATATATATATTATTGATGAGAAAAAGTTCCTGATTTTTATATCTACTTTGTGACATAAAAGTAAGTGACAAATCACAGTATTAGCAATTCTGAATTGTGGATTTGATGAAAGAAGGCTGGTAGATTAATAAAACCATAGAATAAAATCTTTTCAGAGACAAATACAACTTTATTTTAGATGAATATAACCAAAAGATAAACTTAGAATAAAATATCTTTCAGAGCTCCGAATCTGTATTTTATCTCAAATGACCACTTCTTATTCACCATGCCTGAACTATCTTTATAAATGCATTTAGTTTGTTCAATTTCTTTTCATTGAGTGTCATTATTACCATAGTACACAAGTACACACTGTGAAATCCTTTGGATTCCAGAGAATGAGTCTTACCTAAATCACAAATCACCTAATTCAAGATTAGGAACAATGGCTGTCTCCCTAACTATAATACAATGATACCTTTATACTGCAGTATTAGATTGTACCAGTAGCGTTATAAATCCCTTGCTTTTAAGATATTCAAATTCCAATTCTGCTAAAGATGCAGGGGAGGCTGGTCACGGATGGATTTAATGGAAAGTGAGTTGAATAATGTCGATCCCATCTCTGTGAAGGAATTTGACATTTTATTCAGTTACGCTACTATAACACTACAAATGTCATTATTCATACTAATTTTAGGATTAGCAATTTTGAGCACAGCTGCTATTGCTAGTTCTGCCATAGATTCCAATGCCAATGTTTCATCTTCAGGGTATTAGTTAATATTAGTTAATATTATCGTCCGGCCTATTCTTCCATCTCAGAACTAGCTTCCAGTTTCTCTTTCTTTTAGTCACACTGTTACAATGTATAGGTGTGGGTGGGTGTACTTTCTATGTCTATTTCACTAAAAGCAGTGACAAAAATGGCAATTTTGTTAGATTTGCCTCTTCTAAGAGTCCAATGAGAAGGAGATATTAAGAAGACTGAGGTCACTGAGTTTGATGTTGTTTATGAACCAGAAAGTAACACTGCTGTGGCTTCCCATTTTGGTAAGGAAAAAATATTGAAAATGTTTTTGGAAAAGATTGATTTATATTTTTGCTACTTACATCCTATTCAGTTCCAGGAATTACTGCAACCAGCTTACAAAAGAGAAAACTAAAATAGATTTAATTGGAAAAAAATATTAATGATCAGATTCCCACCCCAAGCAAGAAGAGATGATCCACTATATTCCGAAGGCTTTCTGGATGAGCTGGAATGTGAGCAGTTTCCCTAAATTTCAGCAGAGTTGGTGCTGACTTGTCTCTGGGAGGAGCTACAGAAAAGGCATGGAAAGACCTCATGGTCTCTGGTGATAGTAGTTCCTCATGGATGGATCTCAAAGGTTGAACCAGCAGAAACTCCTAATGGGCAAGTGGAAACAGCAAACAAGCAGATTCTAAACCATGTAGGGCTTTAAAGGTGACAACCAGCATCTCACTTCAGGGCAGTGGAAGTTATAGATTGCTAATTGCTGGAAATCTTGCTAGAAATGTTTGTCAAAATACGATTTTGAGAAAAGATCCACCATTTAGGTTTTATTTATTCATGCTTCCAATTATACATCTTTATTTTGTTTCCAAACTATCAGTATTATCTAATATGCAGGTAAGCTGTATCTTCCCCTGAAAAGTAAGTATGTTTTGTACCTGAAATAAGTTTCATCTAGAACATACTAGACATACTAAACATATTAGAATTTTCAGAGTGTTAGCCTGTCATGTGTATTTTCAAATATGTGAAAAAGGATCGCTTCTGTGGCTGAGATTGCATGAACATTTTGGCCTTTTCAACATAGTGGAAAATGACAATACAATGCAACATAGGAGCCTGACCTAGTATTTACCTCTGCAGCAGCTCCTGATAAATGTCAAAAATCCACTTCACACTATTGTTACAATGTTACATAGTTTGCAGAGATATATAAAAGTTATATAAAGTATTTGAAAGAAAAGCTGTAGAGCAGCAAGAAGCCTATTCTTGGCATTCTTTTTTGTATATTTGTTTATTGATTTTTTAAAAATAAAGCATGCACCTTACAATAAAAATGATTTATTGTGTTGTGCATGTTTAGATTCCCCCCCTCATTCAGTTCTTTGCAATCTCTTGCTACTGAGAAATGAGTTACACTTGAGTACCTTTCCTTTGATAACTTGATTATTGCAGATATTCTTTCTTGCTTAGGTTTTTGAGGGTTCTCTTGATCAGATTGTCCAATTTCTCTATTGCTTTGGATTACTGGGATGTAGGTTTCTTTGTTCTACACTAATTCTTCTCAAAAACCTAAAGGAGGACCAAATCATCACTATCCTTCCAGCAAAGGCAAAACCAGGATTAACATTGAAAGAAAACAATGCATACAAAAAGCCAAAGAATCATTGCAGGAGAGAAGAACAGTGGTGGATGATAACATGACCCATTCATCCATGCTCTCATGGACATTGCAAAATACACAAGGTCAATAAATACACAAATGTACAAGTTCATCTTACCACTTCATTCAATTGTATTGTTACCAGGAATCCCAAAAAAGAATGTAGCCAAAAAAACTACAAAAAATATTGGATATCTCACAGAAGGGAGCAAATATTCTATCAACGCCACACTACACTGCCTCCAGAGAATCAAAGACCTAAAATATAAATTATGAAGATGAAATTATGGTTTGATTAAATGTCACACATTCATTATGTCTATAGATCCAGAACTAGTGAAACAATCCATGGCAGCAATACAACACACCCAACCTAGCCAAATACACTAAAATCAAAATACTCAATCCAAAACTCATCAGGATTCAACTTTATCAAAAGCTTCTGAAAGATCAAGTAGGATGAACAGTCATGTTGCTGTTGTCTCTCCTCCATAATAGGCTCTCATGGCTATTTCTACCCTTGAAGTAGAAGCTGGATTGATTCTCAGGATTCAAAAAGTACAATTAAAATCCTACATACATACTATATTGTCACTCGAGACAGAACAGGGCAATGAGAAAAAGTAATTAAGTCATAGTTTTTATTTGAGGTTTATTGTTCCAACGGATGACTCGTTGCATTACCATGCTAAAAAAAAAATGCTGCTCTGTATTGCCAGGGTAGTGTCAAAAACTATCCAAAATGTAGTAATGTATCCATTAGAAACCAAACCAAACACATTTTTAAGATGTCAGACAAAGCAATTTGTGTTCTTGAAGAGAGAACTGGGCATTGAGCAAGGAATTCAAGCAACTCTTGTAACTTTCTTTAACTTTAATACAGGAAATATGGAGATGGGAGGGACAAAGCCTAATTTCCTATAGATATCAACTGAGCTCAAAAGACAAAGATAGGAAGGGAGCATCGTCAGATGAATAGTCTCATTGTCAAAAAGCTTGCAGACTAAGAGATAAACAGGACAATAATAAACATCTCCTTCAAAGAATACAAAATATCTTGATGAAATTACAGCATGTATAATTTTCTTTATAATCCCTCCATTCTCTTGAATACAATGGGAGGAAAATCAGCAAAAATGGATTAGGACACATCTAGAAAATGAATTACCATGCTGTCATCACATTCATTATGTTTCATGACTCCCATTAATAACAGGTCAGAGAATTCCTTTTACATAAATTAACAAATAGATAGAGGGAGGGAAAACCCAATATATAAAAAAAACTCACCAAAATGTGCAAAAAAAGTGTTATTTTTTAAAAAATCTCTTTCCAGACTTCTTTAGTTATATTAGACTTTTCTTTTAATTCACTGATACTGGGCCAAATAATACCATCTGAGGGATTGCCTCTCCCTAATTATATCAACCCATATTATCAGAATTTGTAGAGTCATGGCACCATCGTCTATTGATCTATATTTGGTGGGTCCCTGGAAATATGCCTTCTCTGTTGTGGCATTCACCTTATATTGAATATTTTCCCTCCCAAAATTAGATTGCCTAAATCCCTTTTCAGAAAGGCCCTCCAGATCTGGTTATTTGATCAGAACTGGGTCTACTATTGGCTTCTCTTGATGGCTTGTCTCAATGGCTACATTATTGAGGGGGGCATTTTTAGTCTCCCTCCATTTATGGTTTTATTTAAGATCATATTTTGGGAATTTTAGGATATTTATTATGTTTAGTATATCCGTATTTGCTGTGTTTATACATTTTGGTTTATTATTGTATACCACCCAGAGTTTCCTTTAGTGAATGGGCAGTTATATAATTTGGATAAATATGTAAATTAATAAATAAAACCTGCAGTGAAATATTTGAAGAAATACTATGATTTCAAGTTCTCCATCAATAGTAATTCTCCTTGGCCGATTCTTATTGGAGCCAAATATTCCAGTAATAATAGATACAATATGTGTGGTTGCTTCTCAAATGGTAGTCTTTATAATACAAGTTAATTTATTATTATTTTATGTTTCCCATCTAAGTCTGCCATCTAAATATGTGAAATTTGACTTCCATAATTTTCAGGAATGGACAGCCTAGCTGGAAAATAGTCCCCACATCTGGAAAGAATCCAGGTTGGGGAATATGGGTCATGGTGCTATGACCAATTGTATCATCATCTGTCCAGATTATTGCATTGTGCTATGTATGAGGTTGCTATTAAAGACAATATGGAAATTTCCATTAGTTCAGAAATCACTTGCTCTGTGGAGTCATATCAAATGTGAAAATAATTATTCTTCCTATTCATCAATGACTCAATTTATGTTACTGGTTTGTATTTTAAAAAACTTGAGTAACCCAAATATCTGTAGGAGGACCTTCCCTCTCAACTTTTCGAAGGATTGCAATCTATCAGTAGACTATTTTCTAAGAATTGTTAATTCATGGAATGGGGGAGGGAGATTGTGTGTATGTGTGTGGGTGGGAATCTTCTCCAAGAAAATTTAGGTATAAAACTTTTCAGAGCAAGTTACTGGTACAGTTAGTTCTCATTTATAGACTGCCTAGTGACTTTGCAATTATGACAGTGATGAAAAGGAAAGTTATGGCCAATCCTTGCATTTATGTGATCTGTTAAGCAAAGGAAAGCTGAAGTAAGAGGTACAGCTGTGCTTTCACTTTGTGCCCACTTAAAAACCATGTTGCTGGTCTCATTGTGTTTGTTAAACAAGGACTACAGTATCTGTATTAGATCAGGCATTTTAAAGTAACTTAAAGCTATTGTAAAAGATAATTTTAAGTTAATGGTGTAGAATATTTTCTATTAAGAGTTTGACTCTGTATTTTACTGTATGTATAGTAGATAAGGGATCAAGCTAGAAAGGCTGTGAGGTCTAGTCCTGTTTTAGAAATAATCTCAATTGGGTGACCAGTCACTCTGTCTCAGTCCTAAAATACAAGCAATGGCAAACCACTTCTGTAAAACATTGCCAAGAAAATTGCAGGGACTTGTCCAGGTAGTCACCAGAAGTGAAGTCTGACTCAAAGGCTGCTGTGTTTTTGCTACTGCCCTCCATTTTTAATTATCACAGAACAACTTGTTAGAAACCATCTTAAGCAGGAGTCTTCAAACTTGGCTCTTTTATAACTTGTGGACTTCAACTCCCAGAATTCCTCAGCCAGGCACACTGGCTGAGGAATTCTGGGAGTTGAAGTCCACAAGTCATAAAAGGGCCAAGTTTGAAGACCCCTGATCTTAAGTGAAAATAGTTTAACCAGGATTTTTCTAACTTGGCAACTTTAAGATGTGTTGACTTCAACTCCCAGAATTCCTTAGCAAGCATGAAGATTTCATATATTTCTCAGCCAACTGGTCAAAAGGTCCTTATCCTCCAGTGTTTTTATTTGCCATTTTTGTAACTTATCAGTATCAGATAAAAAAAAAACAAATCAGTTTTTTGTTTCTTTTGCATAATATGTTCATATATAATTGGTTTTAAGTCATTTATTTAGTAAGTGTAACTTACTAGCTTCCTAGAAAAGTGAATTAACTGCTATTAATCTTAAACCATCACTAAATCTGGTGATATTTGAAATTATGTCTAAGCATGCTGACAGGCAAGAGAATATTAAAAATGTATTTTAAATCAAATCATGTTTTCTATCAGAGCTTGGAAAGCATATCAGGATAAATGGAGGTGACAAATGTTCTAGAAATGCGATTATATCCTTTTGTTACCTTTATTCTGTGACTAAAGATCACCAATACAGACTCAGTTGAACAGTTCCTGGTTTGTACTGAATTCTTTTCTCATCAAAATTATTTGTGTTGTGACAACCATGTAAATCATGCAGACAAGTTAGTGCAAATTGTACTATAGTTTTCCAGCAACAATTTTTAGACTGCTGATGATACCTCACTGTTTCCTAAATGTAAATGTGACTGTTTGGTTCCTGCAAGATATTTTTTAAGCCTGACTGATTCTGTTTTGTCATTTGGACATAAACAAAATTAAATGAATAGAAGATTTACCTTGCAAATTGACAAGGCAATGTGTTGCATTGTCATACTGTTATGTCCTAATTACCTGATGTATATACATTAACAAATATACGCTTACATAAATTGAACCTTTGCAAATTAAAATATGTTGGCCTGTTCTTGTTTCTGGTTTAAAAAGTGACAATTAAATGCCTCACTGCCTCTTATGTTGTAAAGTTTGATGCAATCTTGTATCATTTTGTGATAGCTTTGTATTTCATTTTTTGATAGCTTTTCCAGTCCAATTATCATCCAAAAAGAAATCCATACCACAAATCTCTTTACTCTCTGCAGTGCAAGAATCTTAATAATTGTATTATGTAAAAAAAATCTTTCCTTAATTAGATGAAGAAGTATGAGTTGGAGGATTTTTATTTTTTTTTTACAAAAATGACGAAACATGTTACATTCTAATTATAAAACTATTGTTGAATTTGTGTGGAGAAAGTAATAGACAAAAAGGTTTCCCCCTTTCTTACTCCTGATAATCAACTCAAGAGATTAATGCCAACAACCAAAATAGAACCACTGAGAACTAGGAAAGAGGATTCAACATGCCTGGCAGAAACTGAGGCATTTAGATGTACACAATTTCTTTTTAATACTCTTCTATTCCCCAAACTCTAATTAACAACAGATTATAGAGGACGTGGCTTCTAGCCATATAATGTTGAGTTTGTCTGTTTGGGGAAAATATTTATTTATTTATCTAATAAATTTTGAGGCTGCTCAACTCGTTCATGATTTTGGGGTAGTTTAAAAAGAGAAAAAAGCATATACAAAAGGTCACAAATGAGCAGAAAAACATTATACCAACTGTAAATCAATTGTAACTAAATAGTTCCATCATCATCTTATCGCTGGAAGAACAACCAGGTCTCTAACAACTTCCTAAATATTATAAGGGTTGGCCCCACACAGTTTGTGTGTCTTCTAGCTGGCACAATATATTCTTGGTGCACACTCCCAGTATTCCTTGTTCGCCCTTCTCAGGAATATCCTGTCACCACGATAAGGCAGCATGGTAAGACTTGTGGGGTTTTACCTATGAATAGAACATTTATTAATTTTTTTACCAATATTTAAGGAAATAATGAAGGTGGACTCAGCTTATTTTTTTATATAAACCTACTGGTGTTTGCAGTATTGAATGGCTTGTTTGTTTGTTTTTGTGGATCACAAGACAAAATTACAAGTGTAGCTAATGTGAATTGATTCTACTTTGAATAAACAAAATACTGAAATAATCAGTATTTAACAAAGTAAGCATTTATTAATATTAGTATAAGAGACTGATTATCATGGTACTGAATAACTTTGTTAATTTATATTCTTTTGAAAAAGCTTTATTTATGACATATTAACTATATTAATTGCTGAAGAAACTCTAGGCTGTATATTACTAATAATATAATATCATTTTCTATCCTGAAAGTTAGCCATTTTATGATTTTAATGTAAAGCTTAAAATAATTCTCAGAAAACATATTTTCCTTTCCTCTTTTATTCAGAGTTGATAGAAGTTTATGAAAACATAGATGAATTGAACGAGGAATTGCTCAAGCTAATTATAATTACTTAAGTTTAAACAGGGTTTATTTATATTTCCGGAGAGTAGCAGATTAAGTGAGAATAAATCTGAACACTGGTAAAGCAAAAAAGTATTTCAGGATTATGACCTATACTTAATCTCCTTCCAGCAAATAGAAGACAAGTAGATTTATCTATTACAGCAAGAAAATACTAGGCTGCTATTTTGTTTCATTTATGCCTTTAGCCTCCAGCAACAGCCACACACTATGCTTTTGTGTAATTTGTTTTGTTTTATTAGCTATCTCTGACAGTGGAATAGTAATTAGTACAAGTGTGGAGGCAGACAGAGTGCTGAAGGTAGAGCAGTATCGCATAAACACCCCCTCCCCATTTTTACAAGTACAGCAGCCATCTAAAATGTGAGTTAATGTGAAACTAGATTATATAGAAGCAATTGCTCATATGGATGGCAGGAAACACCGTGCTAATGCTGCAGCAACTTTGCCATCTGCCATCATTTTGCCAGTTTATATATTTGAAGACCACATGAGCTAGAAGAAAACCAAGAATTAAGACTTAACAGGCTGGTTTCACTTTAGCTAATCAGGATGTGCAGACAGTCATTGCGTTTATAAGCTAAGATTTGTAATTTATTCTATTGTTTGAACCCAGTCAGCCACGGCTTTTTAATCAAACCACATCTAAGTAAATCAGGGTTTTTCACAATGTGTGAATTCATTCCAGTTATCAATGGCTAGTGTTAGAAACACCCCTCTGAAAATTAATTACTTAAGATGCCATGATTGTTCTAAGTAGCACAGAAAAGGTTATATAAACTAAAAAATATATTACTGAGCAATTTACTGAAGTTAATCTGTTGCTGCTTCTTTATCTATTAGAATTATTTTATTTCTATTTGGTGTGATTGAGTTTTGTTGTGTGAGAAATATTGATAGAAAGCTTGATCCTGTATGCATCGATTCTGTTATACATTTAGGAGAATCTGTGTGCATTTTGATTTGATTATCAAATAAAATTCACATTTCTTCCCCCCCTCCCCTCCCCTCCCCATTCCCAGAACCAACTTGAAAGTGAGCCAGACGGTCATTCATTTTATAGAAACACTGTTTGTATTTACAGTCAGATTTGGCCCATACCCAGAACGTCCAACCTCTAGCCTCACATATATTAGTATGAATGACATGGATGAGGAATTATAGAGCTTCTGAATGACTTTCTCTAAAGTCATCTCATTGGTTTTTCTAGCCTCCTAAAAATATGCATGGGGAAAGGGAGGGAAAGGTAAATGTAGCTGCTTGATCTAAACCAGACATGTCAAATTTGCGACGTCAACTGACATTGCGCAACGTATCAGGACGGTTTTGCCATTGCTGGCAATGGGGTGGGCGCGGCTTTCACGTGACGCATCCGGCCTGCAGGCCGGCAGTTTGACACCCCTGATCTAAACCTTAAAATAGTCCATTCTATATTAGAAGTGAATATGTTATTTATTCAGCTAATAGGTACACTAATTATAGCTGTTTACTCTTAGGATTAAATGAGGCAAAGATAAAGTAAAATGAAGAGGAATTTTAATGGAATTAAAAAAAATGTTTTGGAAGAGGATGAAAAGGGCTAAGCAAGAAGCTTTCAGCAGTAGATGTGGATAAAGTAATTTTGAATGAAATTGAAATGGAGGGGGCATTTTTAGGAGATTCATATAGGTCTGCTGCTTGGGGATGTGAATGGGCAGGTCCTCTTTTATGCAGACTCTGTTATGGTATTGGCTGAGAAGCCAAATGTTCTGCAGCAATTGTGAGACAGATTGTATAATGCAAATGAGGTATAGAGATCTGAAAATTAATGTATTAGTGATCAAGTTAGATGAATCTGACAGGGAAAATGGGACAAAAAACTGCAAGTTATAAACAAATGAGAGAGTTTGGTGTAGTGGTGAAGGTGCTGGCCTAGAAACCAGGAGATGGTGATTTCTAGTCCTGCCTCAGGCATGAAAGCTGGCTGGGTGACTTCGAGCCAGTCACTCTCCCTCAGCCCAACCCACCTCACAAGGTGGTTGTTGTAGGGAAAATAGGAGGAGGAAAGAGTATTAAGTAGGTTTGCCTTCTTGAGTTACTTATAAAGTGATAAAGGCAGAAAATAAATAAATAAATAAATACATACATACATTAAATAAATAAAATAAATAAAATAAATAAAATAAATAAAATAAAATTATTTATATATATATATATATATATATATATATATATATATATATATATATATGGTTAATGATATCTGTAAAATATATATATATATATATGTATATATATATAGAGAAAGAAAGAAAGAAAGAAAGAAAGAAAGAAAGAAAGAAAGAAAGAAAGAAAGAAAGAAAGAAAGAAAGAACATCTGTAGCTCAGGGCTGTAGAGTCCTTGGTGCTTTCTGGGTTTCATGCTCTCTGAATGTTTACTAAAAGGGAAATAGGAGGAGCAATTTTAAGACATCAAATACTAGCAGAAACACAGTGTTTGTAATAATCTGCTTCAAGGAATGAATATTTATTGAAAAAAGTAAAAATATGTGTATATATATTTTTGTTTCAAAAATGGCTTATTATACGGGAGTACATCAAAATCAAGTGTAGCTGAATTATTTATTGAGTCTGCAGTTAAAAAAAAGTAAAAAAAATATAAAAAGGAAGAGGGAACAGGTGGAGAAGGTGGAGAAGAATACTAAGAAATCAATTTTATGTGATGATATGGCAAGTTTAAAAACAAATATATAACAACATGTACAATATATTAGTATGTGGATATGGGAGAAATATGGATAATTTACAAGATATAAAAGTATGGAAACGTGCAGGTTGATTGTGGTATAAATTAGATTTAACTAGGTTTCCCTTTTAAACATTTCATGTCTTTAGCTTCATTTACATATTATTTGGCTAACTTATTATGGACTAATTTACAGAATATATCCAAAATCTGGCATCCATAACTCATGTCCAACTGAAACTTGGTAAATTTTATAACACTTTTGATGACATAAAAATGATCATAAAGCAGTTTGTGACATAATGCAACATATAATAAAACATTTTCTATACTGATATTTGTGCTGTACGGTTCAATACGGGCCATTTTCAAGGGAGATGCATCCCTGGATGTTCCCCCAGTGAAAGCAGTACAATGGAAGCTCTGTCATTGTTGAAGACATTGATAAGGAATCTGATAAGGAAATACCTCTGAAAGGATGATCCAACAGATCACAGGTTGTCCAGTATTTACTTATATTCTAATTTTTATTTTCCCCTCTTAAAAGAGGAACTTGAGCAGTGTTCCTAATACCCATCCCTTTTTACCTTCACATAGACCAGACATGTCCAAAGTCCGGCCCGCGGGCCATTTGCGGCCCGCGGCCCGGTTTAATCCGGCCCTCGAACAGCCCTCCCTGCTCTATATAAATCCGGCCCTCCCACGGCCCTCCGGCAAGTCCCATGAGAGAGAGAGAGAGAGAGACAGAGACAGAGACAGAGACACTTGCACTTGCACTTCTGTCTCTCTCTCTCTCTCTCTCATGGGACTTGCCCCCTCACAGGGCTCCTCATTGGCCCTGCGCCCGGGTGTCCTGCCCCCTGGGAGAAGGGCGGCCAGGAAGTCCCTTTCCCAGGCTGGCCCCGTCCCAGGTGCACGTGGCTGGGGAGCCATGCGGGGAAGCCCCGGGATCCCCGCTGGGAGCAACCCCCCGGAGCCTTTGCTGAGTGGGCCAGCCCTCCCGTAAGCCGCAGCCCCGAGAGAGCAGCCCCTGCGATGTCCAGCTGGCGCAACC